>NC_091333.1:19185116-19217616 GCF_038502225.1 Cherax quadricarinatus
TAGGTAAGGCTTGGGAGGAAGTGACTAAGAGGACCTTGAACTCTGCTTGGAAGAAACTGTGGCCAGAATGTGTAGACAAAAGGGATTTTGAAGGGGTTGAGGCTAACCCTGAGATGATTATGCCAGTTGAGGAATCCATTGTGGCATTGGGAAAGTCCTTGGGGTTGGAGGTTAGTGGGGAGGATGTGGAAGAGTTGGTGGAGGAGGACAATGAAGAACTAACCACTGATGAGCTGATAGATCAACTTCAAGAGCAAGAGGCCAGACCTGGGGAAACTGGTTCAGAGGGGGGGAGAGAGAAATTGAAGAAGTTGCTTACTACAAAGATTAAGGAAATCTGTGCAAAGTGGCTTGAAGTGCAAACCTTCATGGATGAAAATCACCCTCACACAGCTATTGCAAGCCGTGCTGGTGATTATTACACTGACAATGTTGTGAAACACTTTAGGCAAGTCATAAAGGAACGAGAGGTACAGGCCACTATGGACAGATATCTTGTGCGAAAGAAGTCCAGTGACTCTGAAGCTGGCCCTAGTGGCATTAAAAGAAGAAGGGAAGTAACCCCAGAAAAGGACTTGCTACCTCAAGTCCTAATGGAAGGGGATTCCCCTTCTAAACAGTAAGAAGATAATGCTCTCCCCTCCTCCCATCCCATCAATCATCACCAGATCTTCAATAAAAGTAAGTGTCATGTAAGTGTGCATGCCTTTTTCAGTTTGTGTGTATTAAAATTAACATTTCATGTGGTAAAAAAATTTTTTTTTCATACTTTTGGGTGTCTTGCACGGATTAATTTTATTTCCATTATTTCTTATGGGGAAAATTCATTCACATAACGATTATTTCGCATAACAATTACCCCTCTTGCACGGATTAAAATCGTTAACCGGGGGTCCACTGTATATCCCTCCAAACTGCCAATATCCCAAACCCCTCCTTTAGAGTGCAGGCATTGTACTTCCCATTTCCAGGACTCAAGTCCGGCTATATAAAATAACCGGTTTCCCTGAATCCCTTCACTAAATACAGTGGACCCTCAACCAGCGATGGCATCGATTAACGGTAAATCTGACTAGCGATGCATTTTATCGCAAAAATTTTGCCTCGATTAACGCTAAAAAACTCGACCAACACTATTCGTTCTGTCTGAGACGCGTCCACTTCTGGCCAGTGTTTACAAGCCAGCCAGCCACAGCGGTCGCTTCCAAGCATACAATCCGAACATTTCATATTATCACAGCCTTTTTAGTGATTGCACCTGCAAAATAAGTCACCATGGGCCCCAAGAAAGCTTCTAGTGCCAACCCTACAGCAAAAAGGGTGAGAATTACTATGGATATGAAGAAAGAGATCATTGCTAAGTATGAAAGTGGAGTGCATGTCTCCGAGCTGGCCAGGCTGTACACAAAACCCCAATCAACCATTGCTACTATTGTGGCCAAGAAAACGGCAATCAAGGAAGCTGTTCTTGCCAAAGGTGCAACTATGTTTTCGAAACTGAGATCGCAAGTGATAGAAGATGTTGAGAGACTGTTATTGGTATGGATAAACGAAAAACAGATAGCAGGAGAGAGCATCTCTCAAGCGATCATGTGAAAAGGCTAGGAAGTTGCATGACGATTTAATTAGAAAAATGCCAGCAACTAGTGGCGATGTGAGTGAATTTAAGGCCAGCAAAGGTTGGTTTGAGAGATTTAAGAATCGTAGTGGCATACATAGTGTGATAAGGCATGGTGAGGCTGCCAGTTTGGACCAAAAAGCAGCTGAAAAATATGTGCAGGAATTCAAGGAGTACATAGACAGTGAAGGACTGAAACCTGAACAAGTGTTTAATGGTGACACTGACAATGTTGTGAAACACTTTAGGAATGTCATAAAGGAACGGGAGGTACAGGCCTCTATGGGCAGATATGTTGTGCAACAGAGGTCCGGTGACTCTCAAGCTGGTCCTAGTGGCATTAAAAGAAGAAGGGAAGTAACCCCGAAAAAGGACTTGCCACTTCAAGTCCTAATGGAAGGAGATTCCCCTTCTAAACACTAAGACCATCAACACACTCCCCTCTTCCCATCCCATCAATCATCACCAGATCTTCAATAAAGGTAAGTGTCATGTAACTGTGCATGTCTTCTTCAGTTTGTGTGTATTAAAATTAATATTTCATGAGTTAAATTTTTTTTTTTTCAATACTTTTGGGTGTCTTGCACGGATTAATTTGATTTCCATTATTTCTTATGGGGAAAATTAACTTGACTAACGATTATTTTGACTAACGATGAGCTCTCAGGAACGGATTAATAGCGTTAGTCGAGGGTCCACTGTATTACCCTGGTCACACTCCAACAGCTTGTCAGGTCCCAAATACCATTCGTCTCCATTCACTCTTATCTGACATGCTCACGCACGCTTGCTGGAATTCCAAACCCCTCACCCACAACACCTTTTTTTCCCCCTCCCTCCAACCTTTTCGAGGACGACCCCCTACCCTGCCTTCCTTCCCCTACAGATTTATATGCTCTCCATGTCATTCTACTTTGATCCATTCTCTCTAAATGACCAAACCACCTCAACAAACCCTCTTCAGCCCTCTGACTACTACTATTATTAACTCCACACCTTCTCCTAATTTCCACACTCCGAATTTTCTGCATAATATTTACACTGCACATTGCCCTTAGACAGGACATCTCCGCTGCCTCCAACTGCCTCCTCGCTGCAACATTTACAACCCAAGCTTCACACCCATATAAGAGTGTTGGTACTACTATACTTTCATACATTCCCTTCTTTGCCTCCATAGATAACATTTTTTGCCTCCACATATACCTCAATGCACCACTCACCTTTTTTCCCTCATCAATTCTGTGATTAACCTCATCTTTCATAAATCCATCCACTGACACGTCAACTCCCAAATATCTGAAAACATTCACTTCTTCCATATTCCTCCTCCCATAATTTGATATCCAATTTTTCTTTATCTAAATCATTTGATACCCTCATCACCCTACTTTCAACTTTCCACCTTTACACACACACCCAAATTCGTTCACTAACCTTTAAAATTTTTCTTTAGAATCTCCCATAAGCACAGTATCATCAGCAAAAAGTAACTGTGTCACTTCCCATTTTGTATTTAATTCCCCATAATTTAATCCCGCCCCTCTCCCGAACACCCTAGCAATTACTTCTTTTACAACCCCATCTATAAATATATTAACCCTTAACCCTTTGACTGTTTCAGGCCCCTCTCTGAAACTGTCATTCTATGTCGCTCAATTTTTGAAAAAAAAAAATATTTTTTCTTATGAAATGATAGAGAATCTTTTCCCGATGGTAATGACACCAAAAGTTCGAAATTTGGTCGAAAACTCGTGGAATTATGCTCCCGCGAAGTTAGCGGTCTCGGCGACATATGCGTATCGGCGATTTCGCCGACTTTGAGCCCTATTTTCAGCCAATTCCATTGTTCCAGTTGACCAAACTCATAGCTATTTCTTTAGAACTCCATTTTATCTATCTGCTGAGTACAAGAAACCTCCCATTTACTAATTTGGACTACCCAATATGGTGGTCAGAAATTGGCAATTTGGCCAATTTCATGCAAAATAAAAAAGATGCCAATTTCAAAATAGGGTCCAGAATAAAAAAGGTAGACATTCGTGGCACTAAAATAACATATGCTCTGTTCATTAGTCACATCTCTAGGCCCCTCTTATATTATTATTGCTTTCTATTTTGATTTTTTATTCATACAAAAAAAATACAAAATTTACTGTTATGCAGACGACTGCATTATTGTAAAAATGGTATAAATAATATCAGTGCACTAGTGAAAGAATATTAGACTCCCCAGTTGATGTGTATTGGACGTGTGGTGTGATTTATTTACTCTTGAACATTGGTAAAAATCGAACATTTCCGCTACTTTGAGCTCAGTTTCAAGGTCGTTTTCATCGTAAAAGTAATGAAAATCGTCTCTATTTCTGTAATGTGTTTTCCATTTTATCACCTAAGACCATGAAAACGCGAATACAACGATAAATACTATACGAAAATACACCTCAAAGTCGGCGTTTTATTCCAAAAAAACGATCAGATTTTTTTTTTTCTCATTACGCAATGTGTGCTGCAGGATTTTTTTCATGTGGTGCACACTGACCACACAGACCCATTCTCTCACATGTGGGCCTACCAGCTTTCTCCCACTTGATTTGAAGCCGCTAGAATTATTGAGTATGTATATGTCAGAAACATTGGCTCGTAAGACGTATTTATACGTCGAAAACAGTCAAAGGGTTAAACTGTCCAAGCATATCTACGTTCACATGCGTAGTGCTCCAAAAGTAGATCTACGTTTTTTTTACGTACAGTGGTCCCTCGTTTTTTTGTAGTTAATCCATTCCTGGAGTTGCTACTATTATCGAAATCTACGATTTTCGAATCGATTTTCCCATTAGAAATAATGTAAATACAATTAATCCGTTCCTGACACCCAGAAGTATTAAAACAAAAAAAAATTTTTACTTGAAATATAGATGTAGTACATAAACAATACAATGGGAAATGATGAATGAAACATTAACAGCATAACACTTACCTTTATTGGAGATTCTTCTTAGTGTATGGGAGATTGGAGGAGGAGAGAGAGTGGATTGTTTATAGTTTGGAAGGGGAATCCCCTTCCATCAACACCTCAGGTACCAATTGCTTTTCTGGGGTTGCTTCTCTCCTCTGTTTCTTAATGCCACTAGGACCACCTTGAGAGTCACTGGAGTCCTGTCTCGCAAAATAACTGTGGAGAGAGCTGTTTCTGGCATCTCTTTAACACTTCCCTAAAATGGCCCAAGACTTTGTCACTGTACATGTTGCCAACATGGCTTGCAACAACCTTGTCAGGGTAATGTTTCTCCATAAAGCTTTCCATCTTACCCCACATAGCAAAAATCTCTCTAATTTCTGAAGAAGGCACCTTCTTCCATCTCTCTTCCTCCTCTGCAGCAAGATTCTGAGCTGCAATCTGTTGCTGTTCCTGCTGAAGCTCTTGCAACTCCTCAGTGGTGAGCTCTTTGTTGTGGTCTTCCACCAACTCTTCCACATCCTCCAAACTCACATCCAACCCCATGGAACTCCCCAGTGCCACAATTGATTTAACAACAGACATAGGCTCATCAGGGTCAGTCCCAAACCCTTCAAAATCCCTCTTGTCGACACAATCTGGCCACAATTTTCTCCAAGCAGAGTTCAAAGTCCTGGTAGTCACTCCCTCTGAAGCCATACCTATAAGGGTTATGCAATGGAGGATGCTGAAGTGTTCAATCGTATTTCTCACCTTCTTTACCACAGACTTGGCACTTGGAGCTTTCTTTGGAGCCATGGTAGCTTATTTAGTACTTGCAAGCACTAAAATGAGTGGAATATTATGAAATATTTCGTAGGAGCACGTGAGGGGACCTTCGCTCACTGGTAAACAATGCCAGGCTGGCTGGGTAGGGAGGCCGCCCCGCCCCACACCGTGCATACGTGTCCCGGACGAGCTACTATTCGCGAGTCAACCTATGATTAGCGAGCCCATGCTTATACGAAAATATCCCTATGATTTCCGAAATCTAGGATTCCCGAAAACTATGAAAAACGAGGGACCACTGTATTTTCAAATAAAAAAAAAAAATAGGTCATAGTTTTTTACACATTTCCGAAGTTTAAAAAAAGAAAAAGATTACTTTTTTTATATACAGTGGACCCCCGCATAACGATTACCTCCGACTGTGACCAATTATGTAAGTGTATTTATGTAAGTGCGTTTGTACGTGTATGTTTGGGAGTCTGAAATGGACTAATCTACTTCACAATATTTCTTATGGGAACAAATTCGGTCAGTACTGGCACCTGAACATACTTCTGGAGTGAAAAAATATCGTTAACCGGGGGTCCACTGTACTTTCAAATGTTGAAAAATCGAAGATCTATGTTTGGACAGTTTAAGGGTAAAACAACCATGGTGACATTACACATCCCTGTCTATGACCTACTTTTACCGGGAAGTAGTCTCCCTCTCTTCTACACACCCTAACCTGAGCCTCACTATCATCATAAAAACTCTTTACAGCATTTAGTAACTTACCACCTATTCCATATACTTGCAACATCTGCCACATTGCTCTCCTATCCACTCTATCATATGCCTTTTCTAAATCCATAAATGCAATAAAAACATCCCTACCTTTATCTAAATACTGTTGACATATATGATTCAATTTAACCCGTAAACGGTCCAAACGTATATATACGTTTTTTCAACATTTGAAAGTATGTAAAAAAAGTAGATCTTTTTGTTTTTTTACATTTGAAAATGTTATATTTGAAAATATGTAAAAAAATGTATTTTTATTATTATTATAATCATGTGGGAGCGCTAAACCCTTAGGATTATACAACGTATGTGGGGGGAGGGATGGAAGGTATTCAGGCTCAATTCGGGGAACTGGAGCACAGATCCAATTCCCTCGATCAGGAGCCCCTCACCAGCATCAAGGAACCTCCCTTGAGGGGAAAAAAAAAAATGATCTACTTTTGTAGCACTACACATGTGAACGTAGATCTGCTTGGACCGTTTACACATCCCCTACCCACTCTAAAAATCTCCTTGCTCATCCGCAATTCTACATTCTGTCTTACCTCTAATTCTTTCAATAACCCTACCGTACACTTTTCCTGGTATACTCATTAAACTTATTCCTCTATAATTTTTACAATCTCTTTTGTCCCCCTTCCCTTTATATAAAGGGACTATACACTCTGCCAGTTCCTGGGTATCTTCCCCTCTTTCATACTTTTTTTAAACAAAAATACCAACCACTCCAACACTGTCCCCCCCCTGCTTTTAACATTTCTGTCATGATTCCGTCAGTTCCAGTTGCTTTATCCCCTTTCAGTCTATGTAATGCCTCGTGCACCTCCCTCACACTCACATCCTGCTCTTCTTCACTCCTAAAAGATGGTATACCTCCCTGACCAGTGCATGAAATTACCGCCTCCTTTTCTTCGTCGACATTTAATAGTTCCTCAAAATATTCTCGACATCTACCCAATACCTACGTCTCCCCATCTACTAACTCCCCTACTCTGTTTTTAACTGATAAATCCATATACTCTACTCTTCTTATAACACTTCTGCTTTGTAAATACCTGTCATAAGCTACCTTTTTCTCTTTTAACACACCCTTTACTTCATCATTCCACCAATCACTCCTCTTTCCTCCTGCACCCACCCTCCTATAACCACAAACTTCTGCCCCACATTCTAATACTGCATTTTTAAAACTATTCCAACCTCCTTCAACTCCCCCACTACTCATACTTGCACCAGCCCACCTTTCTGCCAATAGTTGCTTATATTTCACCCGAACTTTCTTCTCCCTTAGTTTATACACTTTCACCTCCCTCTTTCTTGTTGCCATTTTCCTCGTATCCCATCTACCTCTTACTCTAACTGTAGCTACAACTAGATAATGATCCGATATATCAGTTGCTCCTCTATAAACGTGTACATCGTGGAGTCTACCCATCAACCTCTTATCCACCAATACATAATCTAACAAACTACTTTCATTACATGCTATATCATACCTTGTATATTTTATTTATCCTCTTTTTTCATAAAATATGTATTATTTATTACCAAACCTCTTTCTACACAGCTCAGTTAAAGGCTCCCCATTTTCATTTACCCCTGGCACCCCAAATTTACCTACTACTCCCTCCACAACATTTTTACCCACTTTAGCATTAAAATCCCCAACCACAAGTACTCTCACACTTGGTTCAAAACTCCCCACGCATTCACTCAACATTTCCCAAAATCTCTCTCCTCTATACACCTCTTTTCCTCAGGTGCATATATGCTTACTATAACCCACTTCTCACATCCAACCTTTATTTTACTCCACATAATCCTTGAATTAATACATTTATAGTCCCTCTTTTTCTGCCATAGATTATCCTTAAATGTTATTGCTACTCCTTCTTTAGCTATAACTCTGTTTGAAACCCCTGACCTAATCCCATTTATTCCTTTCCACTGAAACTCACCCACCCCCTTCAGCTTTGTTTCACTTAAAGCCAGGATTTACAGCTTCTTTTCATTCATAACATCCACAATCATCTCTTATCATTTGCACAACATCCACGCACATTCAGGCTTCCCACTTTGACAATTTTCTTCTTCTTATTCTTTTTAGTAATTATTACAGGAAAAGGGGTTACTAGCCCATTGTTCCTGGCATTTTAGTTGACTTTTACAACACGCATGGCTTACGGAGGAAAGATTCTTATTCCACTTCCCCATGCATATAAAAGGAAAAGTAATAAGAACAAGAACTAAGATAAAATCAAAGAAAACTCAGATGAGTGTGTATAAATAAACGTGTACATGTATGTTTAGTGTGACCTAAGTGTCAGTAATAAGACGTACCTGTAATCTTGCATATTTATGAGACAGGCAAAAGACACCAGCAATCCTACCATCATGTAAAACAATTACAGGCTTTTGTTTTACTCGCTTGGCAGGATGGTAGTACCTCCCTGGGTGGTTGCCGTCTACCAACCTACTACCTGATTCCCTTCACTAAATATTACCCGGCTCACACTCCAACAGCTCTTCAGGCCCCAAAAACCATTCGTCTCCATTCACTCCTATCTAACACGTTCACACATGCTTGCTGGAAGTCCAAGCCCCTTGCCCACAAAACCTCCTTTATCCCCTCCCTCCAGCTTTTTCAAGAATGATTCCTATCCCGCTTTCCTTCCCCTACAGATTTATAAGCTCTCCAGGTCGTTCTACTTTGATTCATTCTCTCTAAATGACCAAACCACCTCAACAACCTCTCTTCAACCCTCTGACTAATACTTTTAGTAACTCCACACTTCCTAATTTCCACACACTATTCTCTTCATATTATTTGCACCACACATTGCCCTTAGACAGGACATCTCCAAGCCTCCTCCTCACTGCAGCATTTGCAATCTAAGCTTCACACCCATGCAAGGGTGTTGGTGCCACTGTACTTTCGTACATTCCTTTCTTTGCCTCCATGAGTAACGTTTTTTTGTTTCCACAAATACCGTGACGCACCACTCGCCTTTTTTCATTCATCAATTCCATGGTTAACCTCATCCTTCATAAACCTATCTGCTGACGAGTCAACTCCCAGATACGTACCTGAAAACGTTCACTTTTACCGTACTCCCTCTCTCCAATGTGATATCCAATTTTTCTTTAAATCATTTTATAACCTCATCACCTCACTTTTATCTGTGTTGACTTTCAACTTTCTACCTTTACACGCCCTCCCAAACTCGTACACTAACCTCTGCAACTTTTCTTTAGAATCTCCCATAAGCCCAGTATCACCAGCAAAAAGTAACTGTGTCAGCTCCTAGTTCCTACTTGCTTTGCATTCATCACTTTCAGCACTGTTTCCTAGGGTGTCCCATCTGAGATCACTATATAACTGCTTTGCTTTTTCTCAAATTGTTTCAGAAACTCTGACACCGGCCAATTGTTTCTAATTAATCCACACTGATGAGAGTTATTCTGTTTCTTTAAGTTTCTGTGACCTTTTTGCTGGAAGAATTGTCACTTCTTTCACCACTTCAGCCCCTTTTTTTGCCTCTTTATTTTTCAATGTAGATGATTTAGTGAATTTCACCATACCATATTGAGTGGTCAGGTCCAACACGTGTTCCACTTTTCCACTTCACAATGAGTTCTTTTTTCACTTTATTGTTCTCACTGCTTTCCTTTTAGGCTTGTTTGAATCACTATTATTTTTTTGGTGCCATTATTACTTACTTTCATTGAAAATATTTAAAAAAAAAAGCCACAGAATAACAATGAAATGCCATAAAAAGTTTCACGAAGCTTGTAGGAATGATGCTTAGTGAATGAAAGCTGACGAGAGACTGAGCGTGTGATGCTTTGTTTTTGTCGGACTTCATCCAGATTAACCATTTTGTTTAGTTTCAATATCAGGGCAACATCCAGATAGTCAAATTTTTCTCAGAAAGTTGGGTAAATATTGAGTTGTACAGATATAGGGAAGTATGAATATTGAAGTTCCACTGTATACTTTCATTTAAAGATGAACAAAAAATATCAACCAGAATTTAGGTAAGGAAATTGCGTAACTTTTTTTCTTAACTTTAATGTACATCTTACAACATCCAATTACAGTGTAAGGCATGAAAAACTGTTGACAAATTAGGAAACTTCAGTAAATAAACTGCTACTTTGGTAGTCTCAAGAACAGCATGTTAACATGATTTCATGTAACATGCCGTTTTCGGGAACACAACCACAGCATTATTCACGACTTCACTGTACATAATTTTACTAAGGTATATACCCAGGCTGTATAATACATAATGGTTTCTCTTACACCATGTGTTTACTCCCGGACAGAATGAAGGCAATGAAAAGAAGGGAAAAAAAGTGTTGAAGACGGTGGAACTGCCAATTAAGGAAGTTATCAAGTCTCTCAACACTGCTGATCTCAATTCCTTAGTGGAACGTGAATCTCAAATGGTCCAAGCTGACAAATTAGAGAATGACCGTATTAATGCAAAGGTAAACAAGATGGTTTTTGTTTTGTAATGCTATACAGACATAGTTTACTAGGCCCTTGATATACTAATTATATTGTCAGAGTTGCAGGATTTAAGATGATACATTATGAAGTCGAGTCAGTTTAAACAAGACCGGTAAATAAAAAAAAATAATAAGATTTTTATAATTCGTGTGTATTTAGATTAATGGTGATAGGTGATGTTGGAGGTACAGTATGTACAATGGTATTACCCAAGTGTTGTCTTATGTCACTGGTTTCTCATACAAGCCCAGTCTTCTAGTGGAATGTTAAGAAACACTTTTGTACTAACTTTAATACTGCATACTGATGATGCATTGAAAATGTCTCTCATGCCTCGTCCCCTTTCCTCACCCTTCCCCATCTCCCCCTCTCATTCTCCTTCATCCTCCCTTCTCCTGCCAACATAGTGGTTACCAAAGTTTGCCACCAAATTAAAGAAACAGCGAAAAATGTACAAATTATGAAATAGTTCTTGTCTGCCTTTTTTTTTTTTTTTTTTTCCTGTATGTGAAGTATGTAATAAGATTACATGAACTTTGTACACGTAAGTGTTGCTGAACAAGTTCTCTTGATATTAAAAGAGCAATTACTACATTGTATACAATATATTTTAGTGGAAAATGTTCTTAATTTCTGTAATTTTTATTTTTTTTTTATTTTTTAGAATGCTGTTGAAGAGTATGTTTATGATGTGCGTAGTCGTATTTACGATGATCTTGAACAGTACATCAGCCCAAGTGATAGGGAGAAACTAAGTCATCAGCTGGAAGATACAGAGACTTGGCTGTATGAAGAAGGAGAAGACTGCAACAAGCAGGTGTACCTTGATAAGTTAGCAGAATTAAAGGTAGGTGAATTTCATCTCTCTTTCTTCATGTGAAATCTTTTTTCTTTACAGGATGACTTCTGTCTCATAGATGTTGGAGTCTTCAAATAGAATATGGTACTATGCTTGGTTTTTTTTCATTCCACATTTTTTTTTTGGAGAAAGCTACCACCTTTGATATTTTGTCCTTGGAGAGACTTATAAATACCTTTCAGTTTTAAATGTTTTAATTTTCTACTTATTAAGCATTATGTATTGAACATCTTGTTTTATGTAGGTTAATCACTTAGACGTTAGTCATATATTACGTACTTAAAAATTATTCATGAGTAGGTTGGTAGACAGCAACCACCCAGGGAGGTACTACCGTCCTGCCAAGTGAGTGTAAAACGAAAGCCTGTGATTGTTTTACATGATGGTAGGATTGCTGATGTCTTTTGTCTGTCTCATAAATATGCAAGATTACAGGCATTGTCTTGCTACTTCTACTTACACTTAGGTCACACTACACATACATGTACACATTTATTTATACACACTCATCTGAGTTTTCTTTGATTTTATCTTAATAGTTCTTGGTCTTATTAATTTTCCTTTTATATCCATGGGGAAGTGGAATAAGAATCTTTCCTCCGTAAGCCATGCGTGTTGTAAAAGTCAACTAAAATGCCGGGAACAATGGGCTAGTAACCCCTTTTCCTGTAAAGATTACTAAAAACAATAAGAAGAAAATTGTCAAAGTGGGAAGTCTGAATGTGCGTGGATGTTGTGCAGATGATAAGAAAGAGATGATTGTGGATGTTATGAATGAGAAGAAACTGGATGTCCTGGCTTTAAGTGAAACAAAGCTGAAGGGGGTGGGAGAGTTTCAGTGGAGAGGAATAAATGGGATTAGGTCAGGGGTTTCAAATAGAGTTAGAGCTAAAGAAGGAGTAGCAATAATATTGAAGGATAAGCTATGGCAGGAAAAGAGGGACTATAAATGTATTAATTCAAGGATTATGTGGAGTAAAATAAAGATTGGATGTGAAAAGTGGGTTATAATAAGCGTGTATGCACCTGGAGAAGAGAGAAGTGTAGAGGAGAGAGAGAGATTTTGGGAAATGTTGAGTGAATGCGTGGGGAGTTTTGAATCAAGTGTGAGAGTAATGGTGGTTGTGGATTTCAATGCTAAAGTGGGTAAAAATGTTATGGCGGGATGAGTAGGTAAATTTGGGGTTCCAGGGGTAAATGTAAATGGGGAGCCTTTAATTGAGCTATGTGTAGAAAGAAATTTGGTAATAAGTAATACATATTTTATGAAAAAGAGGATAAATAAATATACAAGGTATGATGTAGCACGTAATGAAAGTAGTTTATTAGATTATGTATTGGTGGATAAAAGGTTGATGGGTAGGCTCCAGGATGTACATGTTTATAGAGGGGCAACTGATATATCGGATCATTATTTAGTTGTAGCTACAGTTAGAGTAAGAGGTAGATGGGAAAAGAGGAAGGTGGCAACAACAAGTAAGAGGGAGGTGAAAGTGTATAAACTAAGGGAGGAGGAAGTTAGGGTGAGATATAAGCGACTATTGGCAGAAAGGTGGGCTTGTGCAAAGATGAGTAGTGGGGGGGGTTGAAGAGGGTTGGAATAGTTTTAAAAATGCAGTATTAGAATGTGGGGCAGAAGTTTGTGGTTATAGGAGGGTGGGGGCAGGAGGAAAGAGGAGTGATTGGTGGAATGATGAAGTAAAGGGTGTGATAAAAGAGAAAAAGTTAGCTTATGAGAGGTTTTTACAAAGCAGAAGTGTTATAAGAAGAGCAGAGTATATGGAGAGTAAAAGAAAGGTAAAGAGAGTGGTGAGAGAGTGCAAAAGGAGAGCAGATGATAGAGTGGGAGAGGCACTGTCAAGAAATTTTAATAAAAATAAGAAAAAATTTTGGAGTGAGTTAAACAAGTTAAGAAAGCCTAGGGAAAATATGGATTTGTCAGTTAAAAACAGAGTAGGGGAGTTAGTAGATGGGGAGATGGAGGTATTGGGTAGATGGCGAGAATATTTTGAGGAACTTTTAAATGTTAAGGAAGAAACAGAGGCAGTAATTTCATGCACTGGTCAGGGAGGTATACCATCTTTTAGGAGTGAAGAAGAGCAGAATGTAAGTGTGGGGGAGGTACGTGAGGCATTACGTAAAATGAAAGGGGGTAAAGCAGCTGGAACTGATGGGATCATGACAGAAATGTTAAAAGCAGGGGGGGATATAGTGTTGGAGTGGTTGGTACTTTTGTTTAATAAATGTATGAAAGAGGGGAAGGTACCTAGGGATTGGCAGAGAGCATGTATAGTCCCTTATATAAAGGGAAAGGGGACAAAAGAGACTGTAAAAATTATAGAGGAATAAGCTTACTGAGTATACCAGGAAAAGTGTACGGTAGGGTTATAATTGAAAGAATTAGAGGTAAAACAGAATGTAGGATTGCGGATGAGCAAGGAGGTTTTAGAGTGGGTAGGGGATGTGTAGATCAGGTGTTTACATTGAAGCATATATGTGAACAGTATTTAGATAAAGATAGGGAAGTTTTTATTGCATTTATGGATTTAGAAAAGGCATATGATAGAGTGGATAGAGGAGCAATGTGGCAGATGTTGCAAGTATATGGAATAGGTGGTAAGTTATTAAATGCTGTAAAGAGTTTTTATGAGGATAGTGAGGCTCAGGTTAGGGTGTGTGGAAGAGAGGGAGACTACTTCCCGGTAAAAGTAGGTCTTAGACAGGGATGTGTAATGGCACCATGGTTGTTTAATATATTTATAGATGGGGTTGTAAAGGAAGTAAATGCTAGGGTGTTTGGGAGAGGGGTGGGATTAAATTATGGGGAATCAAATTCAAAATGGGAATTGACACAGTTACTTTTTGCTGATGATACTGTGCTTAGGGGAGATTCTAAAGAAAAATTGCAAAGGTTAGTGGATGAGTTTGGGAATGTGTGTAAAGGTAGAAAGTTGAAAGTGAACATAGAAAAGAGTAAGGTGATGAGGGTGTCAAATGATTTGGATAAAGAAAAATTGGATATCAAATTGGGGAGGAGGAGTATGGAAGAAGTGAATGTTTTCAGATACTTGGGAGTTGACGTGTCGGCGGATGGATTTATGAAGGATGAGGTTAATCATAGAATTGATGAGGGAAAAAAGGTGAGTGGTGCGTTGAGGTATATGTGGAGTCAAAAAACGTTATCTATGGAGGCAAAGAAGGGTATGTATGAAAGTATAGTAGTACCAACACTCTTATATGGGTGTGAAGCTTGGGTGGTAAATGCAGCAGCGAGGAGACGGTTGGAGGCAGTGGAGATGTCCTGTTTAAGGGCAATGTGTGGTGTAGATATTATGCAGAAAATTCGGAGTGTGGAAATTAGGAGAAGGTGTGGAGTTAATAAAAGTATTAGTCAGAGGGCAGAGGAGGGGTTGTTGAGGTGGTTTGGTCATTTAGAGAGAATGGATCAAAGTAGAATGACATGGAAAGCATATAAATCTATAGGGGAAGGAAGGCGGGGTAGGGGTCGTCCTCGAAAGGGTTGGAGAGAGGGGGTAAAGGAGGTTTTGTGGGTAAGGGGCTTGGACTTCCAGCAAGCGTGCGTGAGCGTGTTAGATAGGAGTGAATGGAGACGAATGGTACTTGGGACCTGACGATCTGTTGGAGTGTGAGCAGGGTAATATTTAGTGAAGGGATTCAGGGAAACCGGTTATTTTCATATAGTCGGACTTGAGTCCTGGAAATGGGAAGTACAATGCCTGCACTTTAAAGGAGGGGTTTGGGATATTGGCAGTTTGGAGGGATATGTTGTGTATCTTTATATGTGTATGCTTCTAGGGGAAGGAAGAGGGGTCGTCCTGTTGGAGAGAGGGGGTATTGGCGTAAGGGGCTGGAGCACGTGCGTGCAAAAGCGTGTTAGATAGTGTGGTGAAAGGAATGATGATGAAATGGTTTTGGGGATTTTCTGTTGGAGTGTTTCTTAATATTTATGAAGGGATTCAGGGAGACGGCCGACTTATTTGAAAAAAAAAAATATATATATATATATATATACTTGAGTCCTGGAATATATGGGAAGTACAATGCCTGCACTTTATATAGGAGGGGTTTGGGATATGGCAGTTTATATATATATATATGTTAAGAGGCGACTAAAATGCCGGGAGCATAGTGTGAGCCCTCTCCTGTATATATTGTGCGAGTGTGGTGACTAAATGTAAAAGGAGTGAATGATGGTGAAAGTTTTTCTTTTTCGGGCCACCCTGCCTTGGTGGGAATCGGCCGGTGTGATAATAAATAATAAAAAATATATATACATACATACATACATACATACATACATATACATATACATATACATTATATATATATATATATATATATATATATATATATATATATATATATATATATATATATATATATATATAATCAACACACACACACACACACACACACACACACACACACACACACACACACACACACACACACACACACACACACACACACACAAACAACATTAACTTTTCTGCACTCTTTAAGTGTGACTTGAGTATTTTGCCATTGCCAAGAGGGGTTCTCCAAATGTAATTTTATTGCTTTAACAGCTGCCTTTCTAGACCGACATTATGACATTTATCTACAGTGTATAAATGGTTTGTGTAAACCTTATGTTTTATTCTATAAAAAAAAAATGATCAAAATAAGTTTTGAGAAGTGTCAAATATTACATTGATCACATCACTGATACACTATAGAGAAGCAGGGTAAAAAGTGTATTACAAGCAAACTAAAAACCAGAATGTTTCTAGGACTGGAACTTGCATGTACAAAAACTAAAATCATGGAATGGGTGGGGCTTGAACCTATGGCAAGTGTCCTTAACCTTTTCACTGTCAAGACCCCTGGAGGTTACTTGGAGGTTATCAGGGGATCAACGCCCCCGCGGCCCAGTCCATGACCAGGCCTCCCGATGGATCAGGGCCTGATCAACTAGGCTGTTACTGCTGGCCGCACGCAGTCCAAAGTACGAGCCACAGCCCTGCTGATCCGGCACTGACTTTAGGTATCTGTCCAGCTCTCTCTTGAAGGCAGCCAGGGGCTTATTGGCAATTCCCCTAATGCTTGATGGGAGGCTGTTGAACAGTTTTGGGCCCTGCTCACAAATTTGCTCTCAGTGCCGAAGAATTTAAAAAAAAAAAATTCTTGCGAAATGATAATCTTTTCCCAATGGTAATGACTCCAGAAGTACAAAATTTGGTGGAAAACTTGCGGATTTATGCTCTTGTAAATTTAGAGGTCTCAGCGGTATTTATGCATCTGCGATTTTGCCCACTTTAAGCCCTATTTTCTGCCAGTTCCGTTGTTCCAGTTGACCAAACATGTAGCTATTTTGCTAGAACTCCTTTTGTTTTATTGATTGAGTACAAGAAACTGCCCATTAATTGATTTCAACTACCCAATAAAGTCGTCAGAAATTGGTAATTTGGCCAATTTCGTACACAATTCAAGGAAGGCCAGTTTCAAAATAGGATCCAGAATTAACAATGCAGACATTCCTAACATTAGAATAATATTGTCTGTTCATTAATCATGTCTCCAGGCCCCTCTTATATTACACTTGCTTTCCATTTTGAATTTTTATTCACACACAAAAAATAGATTTACTGTTATGCAGACTACTGCATTATTGTAAAACTGGTATAAATAATAACAATGCATTTGTGAAAGCTTGTTAGTTCCACCAGTTGACGTGTATTGGACACGTGACTTGATTTGTTTACTCTTGAACGTCAGCAAAAATCAAACGGTGAAAGGGTTAAGCTTGCAGGCAGTACCATGATTTGTTTGCAGTCTTGTCAAAAACTTAACTTCAAAGCAGTTAGGTGGAGAGCCATCCAGATTAGCATATTACCTTAGAAATTGAAAATAGATATTTTAGTTAATTGTATCAAAAGAAAATCTGATTCACCCTTGTGGCACATATCTTTGTGTCTCTGGTATGTCAGTGTAACATAGCCTAATGATGTGGTTTAATGAAATTTATTCAGGTTTTCTCAAATAAAATATTTGTGCAGTAGTTCATTGCAGTAAGTGTTTGCTCTATGCCAACAAAATTATTTTTACTTACATGAATTCTTCAAACAGTGTCTTCTGATTCAACATTATACTTTGTATGACATGTTGGGGATGAGTAGCATTAAGTTTTGTGGATATAAGCGAACTTTTATGTATATACTTATCACGGCTGCTGTTACTCTGTATCATTCATTAGCTGTACAGTATTAATAAAAGTCATGGTGTTCTCAGCAATATACACTGTTCATTGTTGTGCATTGTAAGGAAGGAATATTTGTGATTTCAGTGCTCTCATTTTATCTTTTTAATTTTTTATTTTTTTCTAAGCAAAAAATGTTTTTTGTACACACAGTTCATTAGAAATTCTTATATGCTTCCTATAATCACATTGGCATAGCTAAATCACTTGTGCTATTGATTAATGTTTCCAAGTAAATAAATCTAACCCTTTCAGTATCCGTCCCATTATATAACAGCTTCGAAGTTAGTGTCGGTCCCATAGTACTATGCCATGAGCTTGTCTTGCAAAATTTGGGCCTAGATATGACAATGGGTCTATGCAGTAAGTGTGCACCATATAAAAAAAATCCTACAGTATGCAGTGCATAATGAGGAAAAAACTGTATTTTGGTTTAAAACAGTAACTTTGTCATGTATTTTTGTATGGTTTTTATGGTTATATTCTCGGGTTTTTGGTCTCGCTTGATAGAATGGAAGATATATTAAACAAATAGGGATGATTTTGATTAGTTTCAGAAATGAAAGCAGCTTGAAAGTAACAGAAATGTTCAATTTTTGCCAATATTCCAGAGTACACAAATGACATCACTTGTCCAATATGGGTCCAACTGGCAAGTCTAATACGCATTTAGGAATGCACTGACATTATTAATGCAATTACATATGCAGTACTAGTTGCATAATAGTAAATCTTCATTTTTTTGTGAATAAAATTTCAAAATGGAAAGCAAGCATAATATAAGAGGGGCCTGGAGACATGACTCAAGATCAGAGGAAATATGTTTTAAGTTCCAAGAATGTGTACATTGTTTATTCCGGACCTTATTTTTTATTGGGGAGTTGCAATAGGTAAATGGACAATTTCTTGTACTCATTTGATAGAATAGAAGGAATACTGGCAAAATAGCTGAGTTTGGTAGATTGGAATAGTGGAATTGGCCAAAAATAAGGCACAACGTGGAAATCGCCAATGCATAAGTATCACCGAGTATACTTTTGGTTTCATTACCTTCAGAAAAAAAATTCTCTTCTATTTCATAATTTTGTTTTTTTCCCTCTTTCGACCCTGACAGCAAGTTTGAGAGCAGGGATCTGAACCCTGAAAGGGTTAATTTTTTTTTTTTTGACTGATCTCTGGATCACAAGCTACCTTCAGATCTTACTTTCAGTGAAATTTTCATTGAATTCTAATTTTTAATTTGCAGCATAAGATCTGGGCTAATCCCTTATTAATAGTATATGTAATTCTTGTTGAAATTCATACTTTTTTCTTTACAGAAACAAGGGGAGCCAATAAAGGGAAGGAGAAGAGAGCGCGAGGAGCTTCCTGCTGCCTTCGAGTCTTTATTAAGCTCTGTTCAGTTGGCTCGTAAAGCTACTGAACAGTTCAATCAGGGTGATGAGAAATATAATCATCTTGATGGTGCTCAGGTTGAGAAGGTAAGTTTTTGTAATCTAAAATTGCAATATTAATTAACAGTATAATTACAAATTTGTTAGTGTAAGAAATACTTGGTTTGTAAGTAAATACAGTACAGTGGCCTCTCCGTTATCGCCGATTTCGGTTTTGGCCAACTTTTTTCGTCTACTTTTTGTTTAGTTTTCGTCAATTGTATGGAACTTGTCCAGTACCCAGCGCACAGACAAAGCCACCTTCCACACACATTCCCAGCCAGTGTAGCATTATTTCTTGGTGAGTGAACGTATCCTGTCAGGTCATATGAAACATTTCGTAATAATCCATTGTTTTTGCCACTTGTTTATTGTGTGTGACTGCTAAATAAGCCATCATGGGCTCAAAGAAAGCTTCTAGTGCCAGCCCTTTGGTAAAGAATGTGAGAAACACGATATAATTCAAGAAAAAGTTTGTAGAAAAATACGAAAGTGGTGGTGGTAGAGGGTGGTAGTGATGGTGGTAGAGGGTGGTAGTGATGGTGGTAGAGGGTGGTACTGATGGTAGTAGAGGGTGCCTCCTTCAGTGATTCAGCTATTCTACTAACTCCTCCAATGTTGTTGGAGATATATAGGGCTACAGACAACACTGCCGCCTCAACTGCAGCCTTCACCAACATTATGTATGGTTTATGCTCACAGGGGCCCTTATGCACCCAACAACAGTAGCAGAACACCTGTTGTTACATACATAATGACTTATTTTATTCATTCTGGAGTATGTCATGTTTCTATGTTATTAGTATTGTTTGACATATTAAGAACATAAGAAAGAAGGAACACTGCAACAGGCCTACTGGCCTATGCGAGGTAGGTTCAATTCTCCTACCGGCTTAAGCCAATGCCTTGACCTAGTGAGGTCAGACACGTCACTTAAGGGAGGAGCATGGCATCCGACCTAGTAGCACAAGCTAGACAGGTCCAACTCTCGCCCACCTACACCCACTCATGTATTTATCCAACCTATTTTTAAAACTACACAACATCTTAGCTTCTGTGACGGTACTTGGGAGTTCATTCCACTCATCCACAACTGTTACCAAGCCAGTGCTTTCCTATATCCTATATATGCTTAACAATTCACAAACGGGCGAAATTATTTACAAACATTATCTCTACGTCCACAGCAGGACTCGAACCTGCTAACTGTATCAGAGTCCACCGTACTTTACCACGGAGGTAGACCCAAGATAAGTATGGGCGCTTAGCTGAAGCTAAGCGATGTTACCTCATACCCCCGAGCACCAAGCTCGTTTTGAAAGTGATTTCATCGAATCCTCCCACATGCAGTGGACAACGAAAGAGATTTGAAATGCTTAACAATTCGCAAACGGGTGAAATTATTTCAAACAATGTAAATATGGCTCAAAGTGGACAAAATCGCTGATGCGTAAATAATGCCGAGATCGCTAACTCTGCGAAAATGTAATTCCATAAGTTTTCCATCAAATCTCATTATCTTCGGAAAAACATTCTCTATCATTTCGTAAGAATTTTTTTTTTTTTTAAATTTTTGACCCTGGGAGTAAGTTTGCAAGAGGGGATCGTGATACTCAAGGGGTTAAGCATTTCTTAGTTTCAAAAGCATCTTTGCAAAACTGTTTGTCAATAATTCTCTGTAAACTTATAAAACAAATTACACCCGCTAAGGCAGGGTGATCCAAAAAAAAGAAACACATTCACCATTATTCACACATAATCAGTGCTTTTGCATAGGTGCTCAGATACGACAATTCAGATGTCACTCTAAACAGCAAATATCCCAAACCCCTTCTATAAAGTGTAGGCACTGTACTTTCCAACTCTAAGACTAAAGTCCAGCTAACCAGTTTCCCTGAATCCCTTCACAAAATATTATATTGCTTAGCTTCGGCTAAGTGCCCATACTTATCTTGGGTCTAGCTCCGTGGTAAAGTACTGTGGACTCTGATCCAGAGTTAGCAGGTTCGAGTCCTGCTGTGGACATAGAGACTGTGTGTGTGTCTGTGTGTGTGTGTCTGTGTGTGTGTGTCTGTGTGTGTGTGTCTGTGTGTGTGTCTGTGTGTGTGTCTGTGTGTGTGTGTCTGTGTGTGTGTGTCTGTGTGTGTGTGTCTGTGTGTGTGTGTGTCTGTGTGTGTGTGTGTGTGTGTGTGTGTGTGTCTGTGTGTGTGTGTCTGTGTGTGTGTGTCTGTGTGTGTGTCTGTGTGTGTGTGTCTGTGTGTGTGTGTCTGTGTGTGTGTCTGTGTGTGTGTCTGTGTGTGTGTGTCTGTGTGTGTGTGTCTGTGTGTGTGTGTCTGTGTGTGTCTGTGTGTGTGTGTGTCTGTGTGTGTGTCTGTGTGTGTGTGTGTGTGTGTGTGTGTGTGTGTGTGTGTGTGTGTGTGTGTGTGTCTGTGTGTGTGTCTGTGTGTGTGTGTGTGTGTCTGTGTGTGTGTGTCTGTGTGTGTGTGTGTCTGTGTGTGTCTGTGTGTGTCTGTGTCTGTGTGTGTCTGTGTGTGTGTGTCTGTGTGTGTGTGTGTCTGTGTGTGTGTGTCTGTGTGTGTGTGTGTGTGTGTGTGTGTGTGTGTGTGTCTGTGTGTGTCTGTGTGTGTGTGTACTCACCTAGTTGACTCGCCTAGTTGAGGTTGCGGGGGTCGAGTCCGAGCTCCTGGCCCCGCCTCTTCACTGATCGCTACTAGGTCACTCTCCCTGAGCCGTGAGCTTTATCATACCTCTGCTTAAAGCTATGTATGGATCCTGCCTCCACATCGCTTCCCAAACTATTCCACTTACTGACTACTCTGTGGCTGAAGAAATACTTCCTAACATCTCTGTGATTCATCTGTGTCTTCAGCTTCCAACTGTGTCCCCTTGTTACTGTGTCCAATCTCTGGAACATCCTGTCTTTGTCCACCTTGTCAATTCCTCTCGGTATTTTGTATGTCGTTATCATGTCCCCCCTCTCTCTCCTGTCCTCCAGTGTCGTCAGGTTGATTTCCCTTAACCTCTCCTCGTAGGACATACCTCTTAGCTCTGGGACTAGTCTTGTTGCAAACCTTTGCACTTTCTCTAGTTTCTTTACGTGCTTGGCTAGGTGTGGGTTCCAAACTGGTGCCGCATACTCCAATATGGGCCTAACGTACACAGTGTACAGGGTCCTGAATGATTCCTTATTAAGATGTCGGAATGCTGTTCTGAGGTGTGTGTGTGTGTGTTGGGTGTATGTGTGTGTGTGTGTGTGTGTGTGTGTGTGTGTGTGTGTGTGTGTGTGTGTGTGTGTGTGTTGGGTGGACGTGTGTGTGTGTGTGTTGGGTGGACGTGTGTGTGTGTTGGGTGGATGTGTGTGTGTGTGTGTGTTGGGTGGATGTGTGTGTGTGTGTGTGTTGGGTGGATGTGTGTGTAATGGGTGGTTGTGTGTGTGTGTGTGTGTTGGGTGGATGTATGTGTGTGTGTGTTGGGTGGATGTATGTGTGTGTTGGGTGGATGTGTGTGTGTGTTGGGTGGATGTGTGTGTGTGTTGGGTTGATGTGTGTGTGTGTGTGTGTTGGGTGGATGTGTGTGTGTGTGTGTGTGTGTGTGTTGGGTGGATATGTGTGTGTGTGTGTGTGTGTGTTGGGTGGATATGTGTGTGTGTGTGTGCACGTGTGTGTGCATGTGTGTGTGTGTGTGTTGGGTGGATATATATATGTGTGTATGTGTGTGTGTGTTGGGTGGATATATATGTGTTGGGTGGATATGTGTGTGTGTGTGTGTGTGTGTGTGTGTGTTGGGTGGATGTGTGTGTGTGTGTGTGTGTGTGTGTGTGTGTGCGCGCGCGCGTTGGGTGGACGTGTGTGTGTTGGGTGGACGTGTGTGTGTGTGTTGGGTGGACGTGTGTGTGTGTTGGGTGGACGTGTGTGTGTGTTGGGTGGACGTGTGTGTGTGTTGGGTGGACGTGTGTGTGTGTTGGGTGGACGTGTGTGTGTGTGTTGGGTGGACGTGTGTGTGTGTTGGGTGGATGTGTGTGTGTGTGTGTTGGGTGGATGTGTGTGTGTGTGTGTTGGGTGGATGTGTGTGTGTTGGGTGGATGTGTGTGTGTTGGGTGGATGTGTGTGTTGGGTGGATGTGTGTGTGAGGTGGATGTGTGTATGTGTGTGTGTTGGGTGGATGTGTGTGTTGGGTGGATGTATGTGTGTGTACTCACCTAGTTGAGGTTGCGGGGGTCGAGTCCGAGCTCCTGGTCCCGCCTCTTCACTGATCGCTACTAGGTCACTCTCCCTGAGCCGTGAGCTTTATCATACCTCTGCTTAAAGCTATGTATGGATCCTGCCTCCACTACATCGCTTCCCAAACTATTCCACTTACTGACTACTCTGTGGCTGAAAAAATACTTCCTAACTTCCCTGTGATTAATCTGTGTCTTCAACTTCCAACTGTGTCCCCTTGTTACTGTGTCCAATCTCTGGAACATCCTGTCTTTGTCCACCTTGTCAATTCCTCTCAGTATTTTGTATGTCGTTATCATGTCCCCCCTCTCCTGTCCTCCAGTGTCGTCAGGTTGATTTCCCTTAACCTCTCCTCGTAGGACATACCTGTGTGTGTGTGTGTGTGTGTGTGTGTGTGTGTGTGTGTGTGTGTGTGTGTGTGTGTGTGTGTGTGTGTGTGTGTGTGTGTGTGTGTGTGTGTCTGTGTCTGTGTCTGTGTCTGTGTCTGTGTCTGTGTCTGTGTCTGTGTGTGTAACATATATATATAATATATATATATTTTTTTTTTTAAACAAGTCGGCCGTCTCCCACCGAGGCAGGGTGACCCAAAAAAGAAAGAAAATCCCCAAAAAGAAAATACTTTCATCATCATTCAACACTTTCACCACACTCGCACATTATCACTGTTTTTGCAGAGGTGCTCAGAATACAACAGTCTAGAAGCATACACATAAAGATACACAACATAGGTTGGTAGACAGCAACCACCCAGGGAGGTACTACCATCCTGCCAAGTGAATGTAAAACTGAAGCCTGTAACTGTTTTACACGATGGTAGGATTGCTGGTGTCTCTTTTTTTTTTCTGTCTCATACACATGCAAGATTTCAGGTATGTCTTGCTACTTCTACTTACACTTAGGTCACACTACACATACATGTACAAGCATATATATACACACCCCTTTGGGTTTTCTTCTATTTTCTTTCTAGTTCTTGTTCTTGTTTATTTCCTCTTTCCTCCATGGGGAAGTGGAACAGAATTCTTCCTCCGTAAGCCATGCGTGTTGTAAGAGGCGACTAAAATGCCGGGAGAAAGGTGCTAGTAACTTTCGTTTTTCATTTTGGGCCACCCCGCCTCGGTGGGATATGGCCGGTGTGTTGAAACAAAGAAAGATATATTTGGATAAGGCTAAAGAGGTCTTTGTGGCATTTATGGATTTGGAAAAGGCGTATGACAGGGTGGATAGGGGGGCAATGTGGCAGATGTTGCAAGTGTATGGTGTAGGAGGTAGGTTACTGAAAGCAGTGAAGAGTTTTTACGAGGATAGTGAGGCTCAAGTTAGAGTATGTAGGAAAGAGGGAAATTTTTTTTCCCCAGTAAAAGTAGGCCTTAGACAAGGATGTGTGATGTCACCGTGGTTGTTTAATATATTTATAGATGGGGTTGTAAGAGAAGTAAATGCGAGGGTCTTGGCAAGAGGCGTGGAGTTAAAAGATAAAGAATCACACACAAAGTGGGAGTTGTCACAGCTGCTCTTTGCTGATGACACTGTGCTCTTGGGAGATTCTGAAGAGAAGCTGCAGAGATTGGTGGATGAATTTGGTAGGGTGTGCAAAAGAAGAAAATTAAAGGTGAATACAGGAAAGAGTAAGGTTATGAGGATAACAAAAAGATTAGGTGATGAAAGATTGAATATCAGATTGGAGGGAGAGAGTATGGAGGAGGTGAATGTATTCAGTCTATGAAAGATGAGGTGAATCATAGAATTGATGAGGGAAAAAGAGTGAGTGGTGCACTTAGGAGTCTGTGGAGACAAAGAACTTTGTCCTTGGAGGCAAAGAGGGGAATGTATGAGAGTATAGTTTTACCAACGCTCTTATATGGGTGTGAAGCGTGGGTGATGAATGTTGCAGCGAGGAGAAAGCTGGAGGCAGTGGAGATGTCATGTCTGAGGGCAATGTGTGGTGTGAATATAATGCAGAGAATTCGTAGTTTGGAAGTTAGGAGGAGGTGCGGGATTACCAAAACTGTTGTCCAGAGGGCTGAGGAAGGGTTGTTGAGGTGGTTCGGACATGTAGAGAGAATGGAGCGAAACAGAATGACTTCAAGAGTGTATCAGTCTGTAGTGGAAGGAAGGCGGGGTAGGGGTCGGCCTAGGAAGGGTTGGAGGGAGGGGGTAAAGGAGGTTTTGTGTGCGAGGGGCTTGGACTTCCTGCAGGCATGCGTGAGCGTGTTTGATAGGAGTGAATGGAGACAAATGGTTTTTAATATTTGACGTGCTGTTGGAGTGTGAGCAAAGTAACATTTATGAAGGGATTCAGGGAAACCGGCAGGCCGGACTTGAGTCCTGGAGATGGGAAGTACAGTGCCTGCACTCTGAAGGAGGGGTGTTAATGTTGCAGTTTAAAAACTGTAGTGTAAAGCACCCTTCTGGCAAGACAGTGATGGAGTGAATGATGGTGAAAGTTTTTCTTTTTCGGGCCACCCTGCCTTGGTGGGAATCGGCCAGTGTGATAATAAAAAATAATAATAAAAATAATTTATATATATATTTATATATGTATGTATATATAATATATATATATATATAATATATATATATATATAATATATATATATATATATATATATATATATATATATATATATATATATATATATATATATATATATATATATATATATATATATTTATTTTTTTTTTCAACAAGTTTATTACGGTCAAACTGGTAAAAATCTCGAACTAAGATTA
Organism: Cherax quadricarinatus; assembly: GCF_038502225.1. NCBI lineage: Eukaryota > Metazoa > Arthropoda > Malacostraca > Decapoda > Parastacidae > Cherax > Cherax quadricarinatus. Next base: position 19,211,268 of record NC_091333.1, read on the forward strand.
AAACAACATAAATATAGCATTAGAACTGGACAAGATTCCAATGCTCTATTTATTCATGTAAGAGATTTTAACCATCCAATTGATTTTCAAAAAGTTGAGAAAGTAGTATCAAGCAAGTCCATGGTCGACAGGAATATAATTGAATCTTGTTTCATAAAAAGCAGTTTTGACAATAATATGAATATTTCCTTTGGTTTATATAAATTAGATCCATTTATAATTAATAGAATTTGGGAAGAATTTAATAATACACTGGACAAATAATCTTTAAAATTTCTTATTTCTTGGGTAGAATAGTTTGTGGGGTGAGTTGTGCCAAGGACCTTTCCAAGTTGGCTCGCCGCGCGTCACGTGTTTAAACCGTTGTGGGATCTGATAGTGAGGTGCCGACCAGACCCCTTATATAGCTTCCTTGGATGCTTTACTTTCATAGTTCCTTGATAATGTGAGTAGTCACGAAAGCGCTTGGAATTTCTCTATTCTTTCAGAGTGGTTGTTTTGCATATTCTGAAATCACCTGTTTACTGTGATCTTATTGCATATATATATATATATATATATATATATATACATGTATACATATATATATATATATATATATATATATATATATATATATATAATATATATATATATATATATATATTTTTTTTTTTTTTCAACAAGTCAGCCGTCTCCCACCGAGGCAGGGTGACCCAAAAAAAAAGAAAGAAAATCCCCAAAAAGAAAATACTTTCATCATCATTCAACACTTTCACCACACTCACACATTATCACTGCTTTTGCAGAGGTGCTCAGAATACAACAGTTTAGAAGCATATACGTATAGAGATACACAACATATCCCTCCAAACTGCCAATATCCCAAACCCCTCCTTTAAAGTGCAGGCATTGTACTTCCCATTTCCAGGACTCAAGTCCGACTATATGAAAATAACCGGTTTCCCTGAATCCCTTCACTAAATATTACCCTGCTCACACTCCAACAGATCGTCAGGTCCCAAGTATCATTCGTCTCCATTCACTCCTATTTAACACGCTCATGCACGCTTGCTGGAAGTCCAAGCCCCTCACCCACAAAACCTCCTTTACCCCCTCTTTCCAACCCTTTCGAGGACGACCCCTACCCCTCTTTCCTTCCCCTATAGATTTATATGCTTTCCATGTCATTCTACTTTGATCCATTCTCTCTAAATGACCAAACCACCTCAACAACCCCTCTTCTGCCCTCTGACTAATACTTTTATTAACTCCACACCTTCTCCTAATTTCCACACTCTGAATTTTCTGCATAATATTTACACCACACATTGCCCTTAGACAGGACATCTCCACTGCCTCCAACCGTCTCCTCGCTGCTGCATTTACCACCCAAGCTTCACATCCATATAAGAGTGTTGGTACTACTATACTTTCATACATTCCCTTCTTTGCCTCCATTGATAACGTTTTTTGACTCCACATATACCTCAACGCACCACTCACCTTTTTTCCCTCATCAATTCTATGATTAACCTCATCCTTCATAAATCCATCCGCCGACACGTCAACTCCCAAGTATCTGAAAACATTCACTTCTTCCATACTCCTCTTCCCCAATTTGATATCCAATTTTTCTTTATCTAAATCATTTGATACCCTCATCACCTTACTCTTTTCTATGTTCACTTTCAACTTTCTACCTTTACACACATTCTCAAACTCATCCACTAACCTTTGTAATTTTTCTTTAGAATCTCCCATAAGCACAGTATCATCAGCAAAAAGTAACTGTGTCAATTCCCATTTTGAATTTGATTCCCCATAATTTAATCCCACCCCTCTCCCGAACACCCTAGCATTTACTTCTTTTACAACCCCATCTATAAATATATTAAACAACCATGGTGACATTACACATCCCTGTCTAAGACCTACTTTTACCGGGAAGTATTCTCCCTCTCTTGTACACACCCTAACCTGAGCCTCATTATCCTCATAAAAGCTCTTTACAGCATTTAGTAACTTACCACCTATTCCATATACTTGCAACATCTGCCACATTGCTCCTCTATCCACTCTATCATATGCCTTTTCTAAATCCATAAATGCAATAAAAACTTCCCTACCTTTATCTAAATACTGTTCACATATATGCTTCAATGTAAACACTTGATCTACACATCCCCTACCCACTCTGAAGCCTCCTTGCTCGTCTGCAATTCTACATTCTGTCTTACCTCTATTTCTTTCAATTATAACCCTACTGTATACTTTTCCTGGTATACTCAGTAAACTTATTCCTCTATAATTTTTACAATCTCTTTTGTCCCCTTTCCCTTTATATAAAGGGACTATACATGCTCTCCGCCAATCCCTAGGTACCTTCCCCTCTTTCATACATTTATTAAACAAAAGTACCAACCACTCTAACACTATATCCCCCCCTGCTTTTAACATTTCTGTCATGATCCCATCAGTTCCAGCTGCTTTACCCCCTTTCATTCTACGTAATGCCTCACGTACCTCCACCACACTTACATTCTGCTCTTCTTCACTCCTAAAAGATGGTATACCTCCCTGGCCAGTGCATGAAATTACCGCCTCCCTTTCTTCCTTAACATTTAAAAGTTCCTCAAAATATTCTCGCCATCTACCTAATACCTCCCTCTCCCCATCTACTAACTCCCCTACTCTGTTTTTAACTGACAAATCCATACTTTCCCTAGGCTTTCTTAACTTGTTTAACTCACTCCAAAATTTTTTCTTATTTTCATTAAAATTTCTTGACAGTGCCTCTCCCACTCTTTCATCTGCTCTCCTTTTGCACTCTCTCACCAGTCTCTTCACCTTTCTTTTACTCTCCATATACTCTGCTCTTCTTATAACACTTCTGCTTTGTAAAAACCTCTCGTAAGCTACCTTTTTCTCTTTTATCACACCCTTTACTTCATCATTCCACCAATCACTCCTCTTTCCTCCTGCCCCCACCCTCCTATAACCACAAACTTCTGCCCCACATTCTAATACTGCATTTTTAAAACTATTCCAACCCTCTTCAACCCCCCCACTACTCATCTTTGCACTAGCCCACCTTTCTGCCAATAGTCGCTTATATCTCGCCCGAACTTCCTCCTCCCTTAGTTTATACACTTTCACCTCCCTCTTACTTGTTGTTGCCACCTTCCTCTTTTCCCATCTACCTATGTATATTATATATATATTATATATATATTATATATATATATTATATATCTTTCTTCTTTCAACCCACCGGCCGTATCCCACTGAGGTGGGGTGGCCCAAAAGGAAAAACAAAAGTTTCTCCTTTTACATTTAGTAATATATACAGGAGAAGAGGTTACTAGCCCCTTGCTCCCGGCATTTTAGTCGCCTCTTACAACACGCATGGCTTACGGAGGAAGAATTCTGTTCCACTTCCCCATGGAGATAAGAGGAAATAAACAAGAATAAGAACTAGAAAGAAAATAGAAGAAAACCCAGAGGGGTGTGTATATATGTGCTTGTACTTGTATGTGTAGTGTGACCTAAGTGTAAGTAGAAGTAGCAAGACGTACCTATATATTATATATGGGGAAGTGGAATAAGAATCTTTCCTCCGTAAGCCATGCGTGTTGTAAAAGTCAACTAAAATGCCGGGAACAATGGGCTAGTAACCCCTTTTCCTGTAAAGATTACTAAAAAGAATAAGAAGAAGAAAATTGTCAAAGTGGGAAGTCTGAATGTGCGTGGATGTTGTGCAGATGATAAGAAAGAGATAATTGTGGATGTTATGAATGAGAAGAAGCTGGATGTCCTGGCTTTAAGTGAAACAAAGCTGAAGGGGGTGGGAGAGTTTCAGTGGAGAGGAATAAATGGGATTAGGTCAGGGGTTTCAAATAGAGTTAGAGCTAAAGAAGGAGTAGCAATAATGTTGAAGGATAAGCTATGGCAGGAAAAGAGGGACTATAAATGTATTAATTCAAGGATTATGTGGAGTAAAATAAAGATTGGATGTGAAAAGTGGGTTATAATAAGCGTGTATGCACCTGGAGAAGAGAGAAGTGTAGAGGAGAGAGAGAGATTTTGGGATATGTTGAGTGAATGCGTGGGGAGTTTTGAATCAAGTGTGAGAGTAATGGTGGTTGGGGATTTCAATGCTAAAGTGGGTAAAAATGTTATGGAGGGAGTAGTAGGTAAATTTGGGGTGCCAGGGGTAAATGTAAATGGGGAGCCTTTAATTGAGCTATGTGTAGAAAGAAATTTGGTAATAAGTAATACATATTTTATGAAAAAGAGGATAAATAAATATACAAGGTATGATGTAGCACGTAATGAAAGTAGTTTATTAGATTATGTATTGGTGGATAAAAGGTTGATGGGTAGGCTCCAGGATGTACATGTTTATAGAGGGGCAACTGATATATCGGATCATTATTTAGTTGTAGCTACAGTTAGAGTAAGAGGTAGATGGGAAAAGAGGAAGGTGGCAACAACAAGTAAGAGGGAGGTGAAAGTGTATAAACTAAGGGAGGAGGAAGTTCGGGTGAGATATAAGCGACTGTTGGCAGAAAGGTGGGCTAGTGCTAAGATGAGTAGTGGGGGGGTTGAAGAGGGTTGGAATAGTTTTAAAAATGCAGTATTAGAATGTGGGGCAGAAGTTTGTGGTTATAGGAGGGTGGGAGCAGGAGGAAAGAGGAGTGATTGGTGGAATGATGAAGTAAAGGGTGTGATAAAAGAGAAAAAGGTAGCTTATGAGAGGTTTTTACAAAGCAGAAGTGTTATAAGAAGAGCAGAGTATATGGAGAGTAAAAGAAAGGTAAAGAGAGTGGTGAGAGAGTGCAAAAGGAGAGCAGATGATAGAGTGGGAGAGGCACTGTCAAGAAATTTTAATGAAAATAAGAAAAAAATTTGGAGTGAGTTAAACAAGTTAAGAAAGCCTAGGGAAAATATGGATTTGTCAGTTAAAAACAGAGTAGGGGAGTTAGTAGATGGGGAGATGGAGGTATTGGGTAGATGGCGAGAATATTTTGAGGAACTTTTAAATGTTAAGGAAGAAACAGAAGCAGTAATTTCATGCATTGGTCAGGGAGGTATACCATCTTTTAGGAGTGAAGAAGAGCAGAATGTAAGTGTGGGGGAGGTACGTGAGGCATTACGTAAAATGAAAGGGGGTAAAGCAGCTGGAACTGATGGGATCATGACAGAAATGTTAAAAGAAGGGGGGGATATAGTGTTGGAGTGGTTGGTACTTTTGTTTAATAAATGTATGAAAGAGGGGAAGGTACCTAGGGATTGGCGGAGAGCATGTATAGTCCCTTTATATAAAGGGAAAGGGGACAAAAGAGACTGTAAAAATTATAGAGGAATAAGCTTACTGAGTATACCAGGAAAAGTGTACGGTAGGGTTATAATTGAAAGAATTAGAGGTAAGACAGAATGTAGGATTGCGGATGAGCAAGGAGGTTTCAGAGTGGGTAGGGGATGTGTAGATCAAGTGTTTACATTGAAGCATATATGTGAACAGTATTTAGATAAAGGTAGGGAAGTTTTTATTGCATTTATGGATTTAGAAAAGGCATATGATAGTGGATAGAGGAGCAATGTGGCAGATGTTGCAAGTATATGGAATAGGTGGTAAGTTATTAAATGCTGTAAAGAGTTTTTATGAGGATAGTGAGGCTCAGGTTAGGGTGTGTAGAAGAGAGGGAGACTACTTCCCGGTAAAAGTAGGTCTTAGACAGGGATGTGTAATGTCACCATGGTTGTTTAATATATTTATAGATGGGGTTGTAAAAGAAGTAAATGCTAGTTTGTTCGGGAGAGGGGTGGGATTAAATTTTGGGGAATCAAATTCAAAATGGGAATTGACACGGTTACTTTTTGCTGATGATACTGTGCTTATGGGAGATTCTAAAGAAAAATTGCAAAGGTTAGTGGATGAGTTTTGGGAATGTGTGTGAAGGTAGAAAGTTGAAAGTGAACATAGAAAAGAGTAAGGTGATGAGGGTGTCAAATGATTTAGATAAAGAAAAATTGGATATCAAATTGGGGAGGAGGAGTATGGAAGAAGTGAATGTTTTCAGATACTTGGGAGTTGACGTGTCGGCGGATGGATTTATGAAGGATGAGGTTAATCATAGAATTGATGAGGGAAAAAAGGTGAGTGGTGCGTTGAGGTATATGTGGAGTCAAAAAACGTTATCTATGGAGGCAAAGAAGGGAATGTATGAAAGTATAGTAGTACCAACACTCTTATATGGGTGTGAAGCTTGGGTGGTAAATGCAGCAGCGAGGAGACGGTTGGAGGCAGTGGAGATGTCCTGTTTAAGGGCAATGTGTGGTGTAAATATTATGCAGAAAATTCGGA
>NC_091333.1:19225116-19336129 GCF_038502225.1 Cherax quadricarinatus
CTGCACTTCATGTTGATCTTCCTATCACAGCATCACAAGTGCGTTCTGAAAAGTCCTCTTTTGATGCTTTAGTAAACCCCATCATAAATAAGCCCAAACCTAAACCCAAGGTAAGTTGATACTATTTTGTTTCAATAATTAACTTAATGATTTGCACAGCATCATTTGATTTATAGGTTTTTGTACAGTAGGGCCCTGCTTTACGGCATTCCACTAATACAGACATTTCAAATTATGACCAAAACTCACTATGCAGCTCCCCTCACCTGACTTTCTAATATGGTCACTGCTCCTCACCCAGTTTGTTTACATTTTCCGTAAGCTCTGTGAGAGCTCATGCCTCCATTATGTCTGAAAACTTTCCAAAATTTCAAGTTATTTCTTGTTTTATATATACTCTGATAATTAATTATAATTGTGTGTACCTGTACCTATATAAACTTGCACACTGTGCTGGCATGCATGTACACATTAAAATCACGAAGAGTGTCTTATTAATCTTGATGGCACCATATTATTAATGATGATAATTATACACAGTAATAATCTGAGGCGCATTAATGTCATATATTATGTTAATATAAACATTTTCATTAATCCATCTTTGATATTTTTTCAGAATTATATAATAAACACACTACATAACATATAAACATGATAAATACAACCCACAGTAAAATAAATTAACATAAATGTGACATGTTGTGTGTGTGAACCAAAACCAAATGCATTCGTCTGCTTGCTTACATAACTCCGTGTCTCTCCTCTTATTCGTTCTCTCTCTCTCTCTCTCTCTCTCTCTCTCTCTCTCACTCTCTCTCTCTCTCTCACTCTCTCACTCTCTCTCACTCTCTCTCACTCTCTCACTCTCTCTCCTCTCACTCTCTCCTCTCTCTCACTCTCTCACTCACCTCTCACCTCTCACTCACTCCTCTCACTCTCACCTCTCACTCTCACTCTCTCTCTCACCTCACTCACCTCTCACTCACTCTCTCACTCTCTCTCTCTCGCTCTCTCTCTCTCTCTCTCTCTCTCTCTCTCTCTCCCCTCCTCCTCTCTCTCCACCACCTCACACCTCTCCTCACCTCCTCACCCTCTCCCACCTCACCTCTCACCTCTCTCTCTCTTTACTCTCTCACACCTCACTCTCTCTCCCCTCTCACCTCTCTCACCTCTCACTCATCACCTCTCTCCTCTCCTCACCTCTCTCTCTCTCTCTCTCTCACTCACTCACACTCTCACTTCACCTCATCTCACTCACTCTCACTCTACCTCACTCTCACTCTCACTCTCCTCCCTCACTCTCCCTCTCACTCTCCCTCTCACTCTCTCTCCCCTCTCTCTCTCTCCTCTCTCTCTCTCTCTCTCCTCTCTCTCTCTCCCTCTCTCTTTCTCTCTCTCTCTCTCTCTCTCTCCCCTCTCACTCTCTCTCTCTCTCTCTCTCTCTCTCTCTCTCTCTCTCTCTCTCGTTTATTCGTTTAACTCATATACTCACCTCTCTCCCTACATTAAGACTATGTACAAATATTTTAAGGTAAATAGTCAGTGTACTGTATATGCATTTCATTGCTCTAGGGCGCTTTAAATATCGTAGTGTATTACGTTGGTAGGGTGGCCTGGCTGGCTACCATACCTCCCACACCTGACTTCTTTCAGTAAATACTACTCACCTCTCACCGTACATTAACCCTTTCACTGTTGGTGCCGTAGCACTATGCCAAAATACTAGTGGCTTCAAATCTAGGGGGAGAATGCTGGTAGACGTACATATGAAAGAATGGGTCTGAGTGGTTACTGTGTGCATTATAAAAAAAAATCCTACAGCACATAATGAGAAGAAAAAGCTCTAACTATGTTTTTGGTTTAAAACACTGATTTTGCAGTGTATTTTTGTATGATATGATCGTATTCTCATTTTCTTTGTCTCACTTGATAGAATGGAAAATATATTACAGAAATAGAGATGGTTTTGAATGGTTTTCAGAATAAAAGTACCTTGAAATTGAGCTCAAAGTAGCAGAAATGTTCGATTTTTGCCGATGTTCAAGAGTAATCAAATCACACCATGCGTCCAATACACATCAACTGGTGAGTCTAATATTCTTTCACAAATGTGCTGATATTAATTATACCATTTTTACAATAATGCAGTGGTCTGCATAACAGTAAATCTTCTATTATTTGTGTGAATAAAAATTCAAAATGGAAAGCAAGCATAACATAAGAGGGACCTGGAGACATGGCTAATGAACAAAGACAATATTATTTTAGTGCTAGGAATGTAACATAAAGAAGGAACACTGCAACAGGCCTACTGACCCATGCGGAGCAGGTCCATGTCCCCCCCGGATTAGACCAATGAACCCCCCCCGGATTAGCCCAATGACCCACCCAGTCTGGTCATCTCCACTCATGGAGCACTGCACCAGACCCAGCAGCACAAGCTAGTCAGGTCCAACTCTCACCTACCCACACCCACTCATGTATTTATCTAACCTATTTTTAAAATTACACAATGTTTTAGCCTCAATAACTGTACTCGGGAGTTTGTTCCACTCATCCACAACTCTATTACCAAACCAGTGCTTTCCTATATCCTTCCTGAATCTGAATTTTTCCTGTCTTGGCTGGAAATTTTCAGCACGCTATTTACATCCCCTTTATTTATTCCAGTTTTCCATTTATACACCTCGATCATATCCCCCCTAATTCTATGCCTTTCGAGAGAGTGCAGATTCAGGGCCTCAGTCTATCCTCATAGGGAAGATTTCTGATACATGGGATCATCTTTGTCATCCTCCTCTGTACGTTTTCCAGAGTATTTATATCCATTCTGTAATACGGTGACCAGAACTGAGCAGCATAGTCTAAATGAGGCCTAACCAAGGATATAAAGAGTTAAAGAACAACCTGAGGACTTCTATTATTTATACTTCTAGATATGAAGCCAAGAATTCTGTTAGCTTTATTGCGAACACTAATGCACTGTTGTCTTGGTTTTAGATTACTGCAAACCAGAGCTCCTAAATCCTTTTCGCAATCAGTAGTATTAAGATCTACATTATTTAGTTTATATGTGGCATGGTTATTTAACTGTCCAACATTTAGAACTTTGCATTTGTCAATATTAAACTGCATCTGCCACTTCTCCGACCATTGCATCAGTCTATTTAAATCATTCTGGAGTGCTCTAGTGTCCTCATTAGAATGAACTGGACGGCCTATTTTGGTGTCATCAGCAAATTTGCTTATGTCGCTATTTACTCCCTCACCTATGTCGTTTATGTAAATTGTGAACAACAACGGGCCCAACACTGACCCCTGAGGAACACCGCTTGTGACGTGCCCCCATTCTGATTTCCCCCCATTTATGCAAACTCTCTGCTGTCTATTTGTCAGCCATGCCTATACCCAGGAAAAAATTTTCCTCCTATTCCGTGTGCCTTAAGTTTCCTCAATAGCCTCTGGTGTGGAACTCTATCGAAAGCCTTACTGAAGTCCATATACACAATATCATATTCATTACCATGATCTACCTCCTCAAACACCTTAGTGAAAAAAGTTAGTAAATTCTTAAGACAGGAACGCCCCTTTGTAAAACCGTGTTGATATTCATTAATCAATCTGTGCCTGTCAAGATGGCTACGAATTGCTTTGGCAATTATTGATTCCATAAATTTTCCCACTATGGAGGTAAGGCTTATTGGTCTATAGTTCGAAGCCAAGGACCTGTCACCTGCCTTGTAAATAGGTATTACATTTGCCATTTTCCACTTGTCAGGCACTATGCCAGTTTGTAGTGATATGTTAAAAAGATTAGCCAAAGGTATGCTAAGTCCTCCTCCCTTTTACTGGATTCCTTTAACACCCTTGCAAACAGTTCATCAGGGCCTGGGGATTTGTTAGGTTTTAGTTTCTCTATTTGTTCCGAGGACCATGTCACTAGTTACCGCAATCGTACATAGTTTATCATCATCCTGTTCTACATAATCTATTACTTCAGGAATATCGCTAGTATTTTCCTGGGTGAAAACTGAGAGGAAGTAGGTATTTAGAATTTCACACCTATCCCTTTCACTGTCAGTTATCTGACCAGAGTTACTCTTAAGTGGGCCAATCATGTCTCTAATCTTTCTTCTGTATACCTGAGAGAACCCTTTTGGGTTAGTCTTTGAATCCCTTGTGACCTTAGCCTCATAATCCCTTTTTGCTTTTCTTATTCCTTTCTTTATTTCTCTCTCTAATTGAATATATTGATTTCTTAACTGCCCATCCCCTCTTTTGAAATGCCTATATATGCCTCTCTTTTGACGAATGAGATGTTTTAATCTATTGTTCATCCATTTGGGATCATTTTTGTTAGATCTAATTTCCCTGCTCGGAACAAAAGTTGTCTGGGCAGTTTGAACTATGCTCTGAAAAATGTCATATTGGCAACCAAGATCACCTACCTGACCCATAGTCAGGTCATGCCAATTTAGCCCACCCAGGTAATTTTTCAGTCCCATGAAGTCGACCAAGCAAAAATCTGGGACAGTGATTTGATTGCAGTTACCTGGGTAATTCCATGATATATTGAAACTAAGTGATTTGTGGTCACTTTCCCCAAGCTCATCATTGACCTCAAATTTATTAATTAATGACTCTTTGTTGGCAAGAACCAAGTCAAGCAAATTGTTTCCTCTAGTTGGTTCTGTCACAACCTGTTATAAAAAGCAATCCTGAACCGTATCAAGAAAGTCACTAGACTCAAGATTTCCTGTCATATTGTTCCAATCAATTTGTCTAAAGTTATAATCTCCCATTATCACAACATTTTCATATCTAGAAGCCTTATGAATTTCGTCCCATAACAGCTTACTGCACTCCCTATCAAGGTTTGGGGGCCTGTAAATCACACCCAAAATTAATTTGTCACGACCCTCGAGAAACTGTAGCCAAATTGTTGTCTAAGACAACAATTTAAATTTTCTCTGACATACATCGCCATTCCACCACCCTTTCTGTTGACCCTATCGGTGTGGAATAGTTTATAACCCTGTATGTTGCATTTAGAAGGCATTTCTCTATCTTTCAAGTTGAACCAGGTCTCCGTTATACCAATAATATCTATATTACCTACCCTTGCAAGTAATCTTAGTTCATCTATATTATTTCTTAGACTCCTACTATTTGTATAGTAAATTAAGGGAGCTAGTCACTCGTTGCCCTCTACTATCTCTCTTTGTTTGCTGATCAGTTGATTTGCCATTACTAGCAACTTTATTTTGAATATTGTCTTTTAAACATATCCCTGAGGTATCCCGGTAATAACTGCTGTTTTTAACCCTAATACTGCAGCCTGATTGTTTCCCACAAACACCCATACCTCTATAATCTATCAGTTTAAAATCCTAGACAAGTCATCAGTTACCCTCTCAATTGAATTGTCTAATGCAACCACTCCAACCCCAGAGAGGTGAACCCCATCCCTTGCATACATGTCATGTTTGCCAAAGAATAGGTCCCAGTTATCAATGAATGGAATTGCAAGTTCCTTGCAGTACCTGTCTAGCCAGCAATTTATACCAATTGCCCTAGACATCCATTCATTGCCCACTCCCTTTCTAGGCAAGATGCTACATATAACTGGGATCCCTCCCTTAGACCTGACTACTTCTATGGCTAACCTGTACTTTGGGGATAGCCAGATTAGGTACATGGATAGGGCATTCTGCTTGAAGGATAGGAGTAGGAGGCAGAAAGCGTGTTTTCCTGGGGCTGGGATGAAGGATATTGTTAGCCGTTTGGATGACATCATGAGAGGTAATGGGAGCAATCCTATTATCTGTCTAGTGCTGGAGGCAACGATGTTGGCTGACGTAGGAGTGAGGACCTGATTAGCAGGTATAGGTCAGCAATAGAGATAATTAGGAGGAAAGGTGGGAAACCTGTCATATGTGGCATTTTGCCAAGGAGGGAGTTGGAAATGAATGGTTGTCCAGAGCAATTGGTGTCAATTGCTGGCTGGACAAATACTGTAAGGAATATGCAGTAACATTCATTGACAACTGGGACCTCTTCTATGGCAGAAATGACATGTATGCCAGGGATGGGATTCACTTATCTAGGTGTGGCGTGTGAGCACTGGCCAACGCAGTGGAGGGAGCAGTTAGGTCTTTAAACTAGGAATAGTTAGTGGTATGGGTTTTGGCAGGAAAACTGTGAAGTCGCAGGGTAGTAATATGAGTACTAGGAGAACTAGTAATAGGCAAAATGAGGTGGATATTGGAAAGCCAGTGGCACTAATTGACAAGGACAGTAATAGGTTTAGTGGAATAACAGAAAGGAGCAGGAAGGGTAAAGAGAGAGGAGGCTCTTTAAATATTTATTACTCAAATAGTCGCAGTGCTAGGAATAAGATGGACGAGTTGAGACTAGTTGCTAGTGCAGGTAACATTGATGTATTTGCCATTACTGAGATGTGGTTTAATTCAAAAAGTTGGGACATGCCTGCAGAATGTCACATTCAGGGTTTTAAATTGTTCCAAGTAGATAGAAGTGTTGGGAAGGGGGGTGGGGTGGCATTGTATGTCCGAGATCGCTTGAACTGTTGCATAAAAACGGGTATTAAGTCTGAAGTAACACATAGTCTGTTTGGATAGAATTTTCAGAGGGGCATGAAAAATTAATTTTAGGTGTGATATACCATCCCCCAAATTTAGATAGGGACCAGGGGAGACTACTATGGGAGGAAATTGTTAGGGCCACAAGGCACGATAATGTAGTAATTCTAGGAGACTTTAACTTTAGTCATATTGATTGGAATTTCTTGACTGGGAATTTAGAATCATACGACTTCTTAGAAGCAGTTCAGGATTGTTTTTTGAAGCAGTTTGTGACAGAACCTACAAGGGGTAATAACCTGCTTGACTTAGTTCTGGCAAACAATGAATCCCTTGTTAATAATTTAGAAGTTTCAGAGGAACTGGGTGCTAGCGACCACAAATCAATTACGTTTAGCATTGAATGGAAGTATGATAGTAGGGATAACTCAGTAACAGTCCCAGATTTTCACTTAGCAGATTACGATGGGCTTAGAGAACACTTATCTGTTGACTGGGGTAACGAAGAGAGCTATCAATATGACAGTTTTCTGAACACTATACATGCTGCTTAAATAAATAAATAACAAAAAGGCACAATACCGTGACTGGAACGATACACAAATAACCCGCACATAAAAGAGAGAAGCTTACGACGACGTTTTGGTCCGACTTGGACCATTGACAAAGTCACACTAACAGAGGTGGAGCAGGACAGCTATATATAGGCAGGAAGAGGTGGAGGTGGTAGTAGTACAAAAATTGTATATAATACCGACAAGATGAAATTAAGACACACATACACAACACCCGGGCATCCCCATCATAGACGTTTCGCCATCCAGCCAGCCACTGGATGGCGAAATGTCCACAACAAAGACAACCAGACGCCGCACATGTCTTAATTTCATCAGTAGTTGTAGTAGTAGTAGTAGAAGAAGAAGAGGTAGTGGTAGTGGTAGAAGTGGGAAATAAAAAGGACGAGCCAGTCAAAAACAAAGGAAGGGGAGCACTGCAGGAGAGCTAGATGCCCACAGAGGGAGAGCAAGCGCACAGAGGTGCGTGAAAGGGAAGTGGTGAAATAAATGAAGAAGGAACAGAAACACGAGACAGGAGAAAGACAACCCAGAGGAGAAAAGGAAAGAGGAAAGGGGAAGAGGAAGAAGAAGAAAAAGAAAAAGAAAAAAATGAGGATTCAGGTTAAGTCACGGGTGTTCTGAAGATTGGAGCATTTTACAATGTAGTGGGAGAGGAAGGCATCTACAGAGACGAAGCCAGGGCTAAGGTTCATACAAGGAAAGTTATGTATTAGAGAGGATTCAACTAGATGGCGACTGTTCGAGTTGGAAGTAGGGAAGACAGTTTTAGCAGAAGACCAGTCAATAGGATGGCTATGATCTCTGACGTGACAGAAAAGAGCATTGTTAGTGTCGGCAAGCCTAACATTATTTTTGTGCTCCCTAAGTCTGTCAGAAAGAGATCGACCAGTTTCTCCGAAGTATTGAAGAGGACAGGAGGAGCAAGAAATAGAGTAGACACCAGGAACATCTGTAGAGGTATGAACGAGATTAGTGCGAAGAGTGCTAGTCTGGCGGAAGGTAGGCTTGATGTCTAAGGGACGGAGAGAATTGTTGAGATTAGAAAGACCGGAAATGTAAGGAAGGCAGAGGATAGAAGAGTTCTCATGAGTAGAGAGTTTGGGAGAGAAGAAATTGCGTTTAGCACGTGAGAGGGCAGAGTCTATGAAATGGGAAGGGTAGCCAAGACTGGAGAACGAATTATTAAGAGTGGAAATTTCTGCTGGAAGGAACTGAGGATCACAGATGCGGAGGGCACGGAGAAAGAGGGAGATAAGAACACTTTTCTTGACAGGGGAAGCATGATAGGAAAAGTAGTGAATGTACATGCCACTGTGCATAGGTTTACGGTAAACGGAAAAGGAAAAACCTGTATCTGAGCGGTGGACATGGACATCAAGGAAAGGAAGCAAGGAATTAGATTCCCATTCAGCTTTAAACTTAATGGAAGGGGCAAGATTATTAAGAGCTTCAAGAAAAGGTTGGAAGAGACTGGAGTCATGAGGCCACAGAGCAAAGATGTCATCCACATAGCGGAGCCAGAGTGAAGGTTACACATCGAGGGTAGGAAGAAGAACAGTCTCGAAGTATTCCATGTAAAGATTAGCAAGGACAGTAGAGAGAGGAGAGCCCATAGCGACACCGAAGGTTTGAGAATAATATTTCCCTTGGAAGGAAAAGGAGTTAGTCCACACAGAGGCGGATCAGATCAAGAAAGACATCAGTAAAGCTTTTGAGGCTGTTGACCACGATAAAGAGTTTGATATTATTTACTTAGATTTTAGTAAGGCTTTTGATAGAGTTCTGCAGCAAAGACTGTTAAAGAAAGTGGCAGCTCATGGCATTGGGGGAAAAGTGCTCTCATGGATCGAGTCATGGCTCACAGACAGGAAGCAGAGATTGTCCATAAATGGGGTTAAATCCGAGTGGGGATCTGTGACAAGTGGCGTTCTACACTGTCATTACCCCCAGCACTAAGACAGATAATGGGCTTGTTCCCATTACCTGACATAATATTATCCAACCTGCTGACTATGTCACCAACACCAGCTCCAGGAAGGCATACCCTCTGTCTGACCTTTCTGTCTCTGTTACAAAAAGCATGGTCCATGTATCATACCTGAGAATCTCCTACTATTAAAATATTCTTAGCTTGATTAGCAGGGGAATCAGTGGTACCTTCAACCTCACTAACTGTCGTGGGGTTCAAAAGGAGATAACGAGGGTTGAAGATATACACACTTGATGGATGGTAACAATGTATTGCAGAATGTGATAAAGGGAGCCCAACCTGCTGTGCGTTGCCAGTAGACCTGTGCATGAAGATCCGAGACCGAGGTAGGGCGTCCCACGCACTCATGCCGCATTGTGTGACATCATGCAAACAGTCACTAGGCCCAGCAAAGGGGTCGTGTATGTAAAACATATGGATGGTACTATGATACACAGATAAGCTATACAACACATATAGGGGATCAGCAACTATGCTGACAGCTCGGTCATGTTACGTATGTCGTCTCGACATACAATATTACACTATAGGCTGAACAGGCAGGCGGCTCTGGGCTGATTCTATACTATAACAAAGACATATGTAACTTAGAACTAATGGATGGTATCATAATGGATGTTAACATAATGGGTTTTAACGTAACGAGTTTTAACATAATGCATCACGAATTATAAGAACAAATCATGGTATAATAAAGGATGGAATTGATCGATCGATCTGTATTCATGAACTCTACGGATTCTGAGAAAGAATAAATATATATACAAGGTGAAAGTAATTAACAGCAAAGGCAAATCTGGTGCACACATCATTACTGTTAAATTCTCAGAATTCGGAGGGAACGTGAACACTAAAAAAAAAATTTTCTGAAAACTGATCAGCTGATAACAAAACACACAGTTGAGAACTTCATTCATCTTGGACATCTAATTATACAGACTATGTTCATTTAAACCCAACTCTGTGAGGGTAAGATTTACATATGCAGAATGGTTATCATCTTTGGGTGGATCGAATTCTTCTGCAATGGCTAACACATGCCTTGACTGAGGATGATCTGAACAAGTATCTACAAAAGATACAGCTACATTCACTAGTGACTGTGGAATTACTAACTGGTATACTCTTCTGCTAGGAGTACTCAACTCGGCTGTTCGATAGTAATTCTTGGCTCATTACAAAGTCACTAATGGGTGCTGGTGGCTTCACAGTCAAAATAAGATCTTCCTGGAGCAGGATTTGAATCACACCAGACCACATGGGATCTGTTCTTTCTTACTGGAGGAATGAACAAACTCGGTGGAGTGGATGACTCTCCCCGGTTGAAAAAAGTAACGCTGTAGCACGCAATATGAGCAAGGGAGAATGGCTCTACTATCTCTCACTGCAAGCACAGGGGAAAAGAAATGAACACAGTTAACAATACAGATATTCAATCTGAGTTGCACACAGTGACACGAGGTATCAACTATAAAGAAACTACACTTACAAACGTTAACAACATGTGAAAGTTACTCAAGAAACAACTTCTTACATTGCACGAATTATGTCAACGAGGATGGCATCATCATCTGGAACACAAGGGACAACAACACTCAAATGAGTACACTAGCCACAGAAACGTCTTTCTGCAACGGCTTGTGGCATCAGCAAGAGATGGCATAACTTGTTGCAAGTGAAGTTCTTCTCGAAGCATCCCCTGGGAAGGAATGAATACTTGAACAAGTCGCCATCACAGGGATAGTAGTCTCAGCACCCAGGGTTGTCTGAAGTTCCTCTGAAACCCAGGGTAACTGTACACTATCCTGCGTGCATGATATTGTGGCTGGAATCCAGACAGGAGTGACAGTATTACTAGTGCCTGACCACTTGGCTACGTTAATAAATAATGAACGAATCTATAGGAGCTTAATCTGAACTTCACATTTCGCAGCACTTTAACAAATCTCAGATACAAGCTGTGAGAACAAACACATTGCTCCAGGGCTAGGTATTGTCTTTCAGTCAGTAAGGGAATATTGGTACTGTGGATTGATTCATATTGACTTTGGCATGATACACTAAGTGAACATTCAAAAGTGACTGGGACATCTCAGGGAACTTACTCAAGGACATAAAGGCAAGAAAAATAGAGAGAATGACACAATAAGCTTAAATGGGAAGAAATTACTTAACTATTTTGCATAAGTAAAGAAAAAAAAAATTAAGTCACTGTAAGCAAGGAGAACTCGCATGAAAATAAAAAAATTACTCGACTGGATAAGCAACACTTTGAAAATCAAGAGAAATTGTACTTTACTCAAATTTACTTTAAAGTGAATTAATGGCACAGTGAGTTGTCTTTACTCTCAATTCAATAAAGAAATTCAACAACAAAAAAAAATGATAGAACGGGATCAATAAATCTTGTGCAAAATTAAAACAAACTGGGAAAGCAATTCACTAAAAATAAAATAAAATGACACACAAAGAATAAAATATTATGGACAAAACAAGAAATGTAAAACTGAAATCACAGAATATTGCACTGAAATAAACTGTAGCAATATTGCAAATAACAATTACTAATCAAAAGTACTGCACAACACTACATAAAAATTTCTGAAAGAAAAAAAAATAATGGCAGCACAATGTCTACACAAGAATTATTGCAAAATGAATCGATATTGCAATAAAAAAAACACACAAGAAAATACAGTTTACAAAAGCAACAAAAAAATTGTCAAGGAATGAACTGATTGAACACTTTAACTCTTAATTGCAGCTTAAGCAAACACTGAACAAGCAAAAGAATGATTTACTTTAAAAGAAGAACTTAAAAATTGCACTAAGAGTGAATTTGTTCAATGAAATATGAAAATAAAGGGAAAAAACATAAAACAAGGATATAAGAATATGGAATATAAGGTAACAAGTTACTGAATTACTTCACTGTATAAATTGCTAGACAAGGAACACAGTACTGTGAACACAAGACAATTGTGAAGTGTAAACACAAGGTTATACTGCTTATATAGTGCACACAACAAGGAAAACATTAAAGTACTTACTTCAAGTATATAAAAAAAAATGAACACAACACAACAGACATAAATAAAGCACGAAAATTAACACTGTAGAAAGAGAAAAAAAAATATTGCAAACAGGATATAATGAACGCTGATCAAGAGTCACTGAATGTCGCTAAGAAATCAGTCAAGAAAATTGTCTCAACACACTCAAATGTCTCTATAAAAAAATATTCATTAACACTGTAGTGACGTTGTAGAATGAGGTGGATGGTGGTGGAGTGTTGTGATTGGCGGCGTTCTTGACTACTCTCCACAAAACGAAGAATTTGCGCTTAAATCGACGATGAACTTGCACAGGAGGCTTTTATGATGGCGCAAACTGGCGAAGGAACACACCTGGCTCGACCCCCTATGTGGTCCGTAAAAATATGGTGCTAGAACCCGTGATAAGGGTAAAAAACAGTGGTAGTGGGTGAGGTGTTTGAGTGCTTGAGGCAGTGCGGTGAGACTCCGCATGGTGACTGGGCCTATCGGATGAACGGCATAAGCCACACTGGGGACACCCGCATTAGGCACGAAGATATTCTAAGCCGGGCTGGCTTAAAAAAAAAAAATACCACAACACCACAGGGATAATAAAGCACTCAGAAGAGCTAGAACTAGAAGCACAAAGCGATGAAGAAGACTGTACCCACGTGGCTTGCTTGAGTACTGGGTTAGTCACCTGGGTTAGTTGCTGGCTGGCTTGGCTTAACCCTTCACACAGACTGGCTTGATAACTTGTAACGATGAGCACAGCAGGGGTGGAAAGCTGGCTTAGCAGGCAAGGCTGGTATGGTGTAGGGTTAGGTTGGACTCCCCTTCCCCACAGACTGGCTTGGTGGCTTGGCTTACTTTGCAAACCCGGGTCAACCCCTCGGAAGTAATGCAAATAAGCAAATAAAATGCTAATACACAGAGACTGACCAGTAAGTGAAGCAATAGGCTGGTGAAAGCTTGCTTGGGGGAGCTGGCTTGGGATTGTTGAGCATCACCCGTCTCAGCAGGCCTAGCGTCACAAGACGGCGACTGGCTTAGTAGAATTTTATCTCCAGAAATCGCTGTAATCGTCAGAATTACAGGCCCTCCGCTGGCACCATTTGTCGTGGGGTTTGTAAGGAGATAACGAGGGTTGAAGATATACGCACTTGTTGGATGGTAACAATATATTGCAGAATGCGAGAAAGGGAGCCCAGCCTGCCGTGCATTGCCAGTAGGCCTGTGCGTGAAGTTCTGAGACCGAGGTAGCGTGTCCCATGCACTCATGCCGCATCCCGTGACGTCATACAAACAATCACTAGGCCCAGCAAAGGGGTTGTGTATGTAAAACATATGGATGGTACTATGATACACAGATAAGCTATACAACACATTTAGGGGATCAGCAACTATGCTGACATAACCATTGAAGTGCACTCGTCTTGGAGAACAGAGAATCGATTTCCTACGTTCACATCTTCTCTTTTAACCCTCCTTATTATCCTTCTTCCTGAGCTGTGAACCACTTGCCACTTAAAGCAGCTGCCACTATCACTGCTAGTGACCATTTCCTCCTTACCAGCTAAATCCTTCTCACACTTGCTCCCAAACTCATCTAGGCTAAGCTTCAGCCTCCTATTTTCCTCCTGAAGAAGTAGAACCTCCTTCAACACTTTACCCTAAGCTTCTAAAACACTACAAGCCATGGTGCTTGGTAACACCCCATGCTAAATCCCAGAGCTTAGGACAGGTATGACCGCATGTGACCACTGACTTTATTGGGTAGTTGAAATCAGTAAATGAGCAGTTTCTTGTACTCAGTCTATAGAACAAACGGAGTTCTAGCGAAATAGCTATGAGTTTCATCAACTGGAACAATGGAATTGGCCAAAAATAATAATATCTTTATTTACTTGTTGGTAGACAGCAACTGCCCAGAGAGGTACTACCATCCTGCCAAGCGAGTGTAAAATGAAAGCCTGTAATTGTTTTTTTCATGATGGTAGGATTGCTGGTGTCCATTTTTCTGTCTCATAAACATGCAAGGTTTCAGGTACGTCTTGCTACTTCTACTTACACTTAGGTCACACTACATATACATGTACAAGCATATATATACACACCCCTCTGGGTTTTCTTCTATTTTCTTTCTAGTTCTTATTCTTGTTTATTTCCTCTTATCTCCATGGAGAAGTGGCACAGAATTCTTCCTCCGTAAGCCATGCGTGTTGTAAAAGGCGACTAAAATGCCGGGAGCAAGGGGCTAGTTACCTCTTCTCCTTTATATATTACTAAATGTGAAAGGAGAAACTTTCGTTTTTCCTTTTGGGCCACCCCGCCTCGGTGGGATACGGCCGGTTTGTTGAAAGAAAGAAAAGATCTTCATTTACTTGTAGGTAGTAGGTTGGTAGACAGCAACTGCCCAGGGAGGTACTACCGTCCTGCCAAGTGAGTGTAAAACGAAAGCCTGTAATTGTTTTCCATGATGGTAGGATTGCTGGTGTCCATTTTTCTGTCTCATAAACATGCAAGGTTTCAGGTATGTCTTGCTACTTCTACTTACAATTAGGTCACACTACACATGCATGTACAAGCATATACAGTGGACCCCCAGTTAACGATATTTTTTCATTCCAGAAGTATGTTCAGGTGCCAGTACTGACCGAATTTGTTCCCATAAGGAATATTGTGAAGTAGATTAGTCCATTTCAGACCCCCAAACATACACGTACAAATGCACTTACATAAATACACTTCCATAATTGGTCGCATTGGGAGGTGATCGTTAAGCGGGGGTCCACTGTATATACACACCTCTCTGGGTTTTCTTCTATTTTCTTACTAGTTCTTGTTCCTTTTTATTTTCTCTTACCTCCATGGGGAAGTGGAACAGAATTCTTCCTCCGTAAGCCATGCGTGTTGTAGGAGGCGACTAAAATGACAGGAGCAAGGGGTTAGTAACCTCTTCTCCTGTATATAATACTAAATGTAAAAGGAGAAACTTTCCTTTTTCCTTTTGGGCCACCCCGCCTCGGTGGGATACGGCCGGCGTGTTGAAAGAAAGATCTTTATTTACTAGTAGTACATGTACATGGTATACAAGCCTAGTTCACCTCAGTGACATACTAGCATATAGAAAGCCGCTTTTTATGCTGAGCATTTTGGGCAAAAATTTTGGTCAGTTTTGTCCCAGGATGCGACCCTCACCAGTCGACTAACACCCAAGTACCCATTTTAAACTGATGGGTGAACAGGGACAGGGACAGCAGGTGTCTTGTGGAAACACATTCTTAATGTTTTCCAGCCATACTGGATGAGATTCGAACCCCGGACCTCAGTGTGCGAGCTGAGTGCTCTAGCGATCGAGCTAAAATCGCAAAATCATTGATACTTAAATATCGCCAAGATCACTAACTTTGCGAGAGCATAATTCCATAAGTTTTCCATCAAATTTCTTACTTTTGTGTCATTACCACTGGGAAAAGATTCTCTATCATTTCATAAGAAATTTTTTAATTTTTCGTGCAGTGAAAGGGTAAAGACTACAGATATTTTAAGGTAAGTAATGAGTAATGTGTGTGTATTTTACTTTTATTGTTTTTAATGCCTAGTTGTGTTGCTTACTTAATATATGTTAGTGTAAACTTGTTATCTAGCATTTATATGCATTTATAAGTGGAAAAATACTATTCTGCTTTCCAGTGGTATACAAATAACCCGCACATAAAAGAGAGAAGCTTACGACGACGTTTCGGTCCGACATGGACTATTGACAAAGTCAGTGTGACTTTGTCAGTGGTCCAAGTCGGACCGAAACGTCGTCGAAAGCTTCTCTCTTTTATGTGCGAGTTATTTGTGTATCGTTCCAGTCACGGTATTGTGCCTTTTTTGTTATTCCAGTGGTATCCTGGAACCTAACCTGCCTTATAAGTGGGGCCCTACTGTATTTGCAGCAGTAGCAAAACGTGTTGATGCTTATTGATACTTCGATGTGTTAGGCCAAGTTTTGCATGATTGCATGCCAGTTAATGTTTGCTGTTCTCTCTTGTAAAAGATTGCATGTTACATCTGTTTAGGAAGAAAATCTGGAAAGTTTGTTACTTAAAAATAGTATTTCAAGATGTATTGGTAGACTATAAATTAGTTTTCAGATGTATGGTGGGAGAAATGGTAAGTAAGCTGTGGGCAACATGTTACATAAAATTGAAATATACAGCAGCTTTGTTGCTGATATCTATTATGTGATGAAAGATTGGATATCAGATTGGAGGGAGAGAGTATGGAGGAGGTGAATGTATTCAGATATTTGGGAGTGGCCATGTCAGCGGATGGGTCTATGAAAGATGAGGTGAATCATAGAATTGATGAGGGGAAAAGGGTAAGTGGTGCACTTAGGAGTCTGTGGACACAAAGAACTTTGTCCTTGGAGGCAAAGAGGGGAATGTATGAGAGTATAGTTTTACCAACGCTCTTATATGGGTGTGAAGCATGGGTGATGAATGTTGCAGCGAGGAGAAGGCTGGAGGCAGTGGAGATGTCATGTCTGAGGGCAATGTGTGGTGTGAATATAATGCAGAGAATTCGTAGTTTGGAAGTTAGGAGGAGGTGCGGGATTACCAAAACTGTTGTCCAGAGGGCTGAGGAAGGGTTGTTGAGGTGGTTCGGACGTGTAGAGAGAATGGAGCAAAACAGAGTGACTTCAAGAGTGTATCAGTCTGTAGTGGAAGGAAGGCGGGGTAGGGGTCGGCCTAGGAAAGGTTGGAGGGAGGGGGTAAAGGAGGTTTTGTGTGCGAGGGGCTTGGACTTCCAGCAGGCATACGTGAGCGTGTTGGATAGGAGTGAATGGAGACAAATGGTTTTTAATACTTGACGTGCTGTTGGAGTGTGAGCAAAGTAACATTTATGAAGGGGTTCAGGGAAACCGGCAGGCTGGACTTGAGTCCTGGAGATGGGAAGTACAGTGCCTACACTCTGAAGGAGGGGTGTTAATGTTGCAGTTTAAAAACTGTAGTGTAAAGCACCCTTCTGGCAAGACAGTGATGGAGTGAATGATGGTGAAAGTTTTTCTTTTTGGGCCACCCTGCCTTGGTGGGAATAGGCCAGTGTGATAATAAATAAAAAAATAATATCTATTAATCTTAAGTTAGTCCTAAGTTTGCCCGAAATGCTCTGCATAACAAGGGACTTTCTGCATGCACACCTAATTGTCACTCACCTTTGTATGAACATTGTATCATGCTGAAGTAGTAGTAGTCGTAGTAGTAGTCGTAGTAGTTGTCGTAGTAGTTGTCATAGTAGTTGTCGTAGTAGTAGTCGTAGTAGTAGTCGTAGTATTATTATTATTATTATTATTATTATTATTTATTACTATTATTATTATTATTATTATTATTACAATATGGCTACCAGAACTTAGAGTTTAGGTAGGATAAGGGATGTTATGATCAAGTATTTTACATTGAAGCATATAGGTTTTACATTGAAGCATATAGGTGAACAATAACCTAAACAAGAGTAATGTACTGTTTCACTTTCATGAATTTAGAAAAAACATGTGATAGGGTGGATTGAGGACCCTTGTGGCAGGTTACCAAAAGCAGTAAAGATTTTTGCATAATTTAAGGCTCAGGTTAGGGTTTGTGGGATAGAAGGGAAAATATTTTTTCAGGTAAAAATGGAACCTAGGCAGGAACATGTGATGTCACTGATGGTTAAACTTGTTTATTAAAGAAGGAAATGTTAGGCTGTTGGAGTGGTGTGGGATAAAAAGATAATGAATTTTACTTTTCTCTCCAGGGAGGAGGGAGGGTTGCAAAGGATGGTGGATGAAATTGGATGTGTAAAATAAGAAAAAGTTAACATATAATAAAGCAGTGTTTAGAGTAACAAAATGTTGAGGCAATGAAAAGAGAGAAAGGAATATGGAGGTAGCTAATATATTTAAGCATTTGAGAGTGGACATCTTCATAGATGGGTTTATGAAAGATGAGGTGAGCAATAGAATAAATGAGGAAAAGGGAGGTGGGGTGTTGGGACATCATTGGAAAGAAGTTTAATCCATGGGGCAAAAAGAATAATATATCAGCACTTTCATATGGGTGTAAGGTATGAGCTTCAAGCATTGCAGCAAGGAAGAGACTTTGGGCAGTGGAAATTTTAGGTTTTAGAGCAAAGTGTGGTATGAACATTGAGACTAGAGCCTAGAAAATACTAAGATAGTGTGAGATTACTGTTTGTACATTGAGAAGATGGAACAGCATAGGATGACAGAGGATATATAAATCCTGAGTGGAGAGAAGAGGGTATCCCAGGAAAGGTTGGAGGGGCAAAAGTGGTGTTGAGTGCTAGAGGCTTGAGCAACAAACAAATGTGGTTTGTGTTGGTTTATAGGGAGTGGCAAAAGTGATTCTTCTTGTTTCAGGACTTAATAGGGTATTTATGTGAGCTGCTGCATGACCTAGATAAAAATAATATAAGTATAATCTTTCAGATTGATACAACAAAAAGAACCTCCAGTGACTTGTCAAAATCTGAATGCTCTGTCATTTGAAACCATAATTCAGTTGACCTTTTCTAATGTCTTTTTACAGTTTATAAATAATTAATTTTTATTGTATTTTTTCTTTCTTCTATTTGCCTTTCTTGGATTGTCATTTATGTGCAGAGTGCATCTGTATACGTACTGGTATATCAAGGAATTTAGATGTACATTACAATGGGGAATAATCTTGAATAGGATTGAGTTTAAAAGTGTGTTATAGTAAATGGTTGTTGTGCTTATTAAGGGATTGTGCTTGAAATTGGTAATGTTTTTGTTATTTTAGTTGAGAGGCAAAGTTTGTGATCTAATGGTTGTAAGTACAATGGTACCTTGAGTTATGAACAGAATTCGTTCCAGAAGGCTGTTCGAGTTCTGATACCAAACAAATTTGTTCCCATAAGGAATAATGTAAATTAGATTAGTCCGTTTCAGACCCCCAAAAATACACTTACAAAAGCACTTATAAAAATACACTAAAATAATTGTTCGAGTTGGGATCTGTTCAAAACTCGAGATACCACTGTATCTGATAAAAAAAAATATGCAGATCATACAATGTGTGCTTGTTGCAGGTGGAAGAGCCTCCACCAGCAGAGAAGAAAGAGGAAGACAAAGCAGAGGGTGAGCAACCTAATGGGCCAAAGATTAATGGACAAGAGCAGGAGCAATCTAATGAAAAGCCTACAGAACCAATGGATGTTGACTAATTAGCTTAGGATCTAATATTTCTGTTTGTATGAGGACAGCACTTAATAGGCTAATCAAGAATGTTAGCGTATGAAGAAATCTTTGTGAATTATGCACTACACATTTTTAACATGATCATTAAGAATTGATTGATAGGAATGTATACTGAGCTATTGCCTTGAAAAAGAAGGATCTAAAATATGTATTTTGTAAATTGACTCTGATCATTGAAATGGTCATTCTAGACACAAAATATGGTCAAATTCTTTGTCAGCTATAAAATAGTTTTCTCTATTCAAGTTAACATCTAACTCCAGAGAGTTGATTGTCTTTTACCTCTTGAATATTAAACTAATCCTTGATGAAAAACTAGTATTTATATAGTGATTAAGAATTTGGCTCCACTCTCTTGAAACATTATCAGCACATGTAGGAACAGCCTATGCTGATAGCACTCCTCAAGTTTATTTTGACCTCAAGATGAGATTGTGGAATTTTTTTTTTTTCTTTCTTCATACTACTAATAGATTGTCAGTTGTGAGCATAGATAAAAGGCCCAAACTGTCAGGGATAAATGTTAAAGCATTTCAGTGCAGCATAGAAAGCGTTAATATTTGTACATAATCATACGTGCTAAGTGTAGATCTCAACTTCATATTGAAGTTCTTGAGTTTCTAATTAAGACTACTGTCTTCAATATTGCATCAAGCTTTCACTTTGCTCCATTTGAATGTTAAGATTTGACAATTTTAATTATTTGAGGAAAAATGTCACTTGAAAGGAAAGGATCAGTGGAAAAGTTTATCATCTAATTACAGGTGTGACAAACTAAAATTAGTGTGTGCATGCGTGTGCGCATGTGAGCAACTTTTTTTTTCCTATTTATGTTGGCAGGGGAGCTCTAATTCTTTGTTCCATATCATTGCTTTCAACAGACTTTAAGTGGCTTTGTCATAATTACTTACGGACCCATGTATGGAGTTAGCATCCACTGTGTTGTTGTCCCATTCATTTCACTATACTTATTTGGGTGTGTAATTTCTAGCATTGCCTCTTATTCTTGATTCATGAATCCTGACTGATTAATTTGTATGTTGTGGTCATATCCCCCCTTTCTTCATTCTTCCAAGGCAAGAGGCCTAGTTCTTGTTCTTTCCTCATAGCACATTCCCCTCGACTCTGACACCAGTTTGCATGTAGTAGTAGTAGTAATAGTAGTTACTAATTGTCAAAGACACTTGTCAATAGACACTTGACCTGTTGTTTGGTGTGTGTGCGCGTGTGTGTGCATGCGTGCGTGTGTGTGTGTGTGTGTGCGTATGTGTGCATGTGTGTGCATATGTGTGCATGTGTGTGCGTACGTGCGTGCATGTGTGCGCGCGCGTGTATGTGTTTGTAAAATTACCAGTATGCGTGTAGTAACTGTGTGTGTACAGGAAAAGAACTATGCTCACGGTGGCCTGTCAGTGTGCAAAATTACCTCTTTGCAGTTACCTATTTATAGCTACTGGAGTAGATGTACACATTGTGGATGAGTGTGCACATGTATGTAAATTAAAAAAGCATGTGTATGTATGACACACACATTGTCAAAAGTATTCAATGAAAGCTTATGTCAACTTGATGTCAGGCTAGTTAGTAAGCTTATTTGATGAGGCTTAATGCCAAGCTCCTCACTGTAATCATTCCACTGTATCTGCTTCTGTTAAAGGCTGAATGTCATTTAAAATAAGAATAATTTTGAGTTCCATACATAGTATTATTTTCTCCTGCAGTGATTTGAATGATGACTAGTGTAGAATTATAAAGATGATCCAGTATTAGACATCGAGCTCATGCAAGTCTTTTAAGCAAAATGTACAAGGAAGATAAAAAATATATTTTCATGTATTGAAAAACTGTGTTTCACCTTTCAACTTTGCAAGTTGCAGTTCAGAAATGAGCAGTTTAATTTTTTCATCCCAGTTTCACTTCTTACTGGGCTTCCAAACAGCATTTTGAATATTAAGCACTGTATTCGAAAGATTTATGGACCATGAGCAAACTCAGTCATAGGTTAGGTAAGGTTCGTCAGGAAACAGGATAAATGTTTCCTGACGCGGGTCTTAGTCAGATGATGACCCGCCTTTGGAGCTTTTGGTCATCTGACCGAGGCCTTCCGCTGGCTTACCGGTCCACCCCTTTAAAAATTATGGTCATTTATAACCAGTCTTACTCAGTCATAGTAATAGGTACTGCCAAGTGCCATTCAGGCTGCATATGATATAAACATTGAAGGCAGACTCCAGCTGATATCACTTGTTCACTGCATGCATCCCTCCAATTTCACAAGTTGCTAATGATGTAGTAGGACCCATATTTATTTTAATGCGATAATCCTAGTTTGTTGAATTTGATGATCACTTATTGCTGAGCAACCCATAAATTTAAATTATACATAGGTTTTTGAAAGGACTCAAAATATGAAGGAAAATCTGTTTGTTTTTTTTCTTGAATGTTACAATACCATGACTGGGACAATTTATTAGTAACACCCACTTGGAAATTTAAGATGATTTTGGTTTTCCCTGGCCATTATAGTGCTTAACAACCAAGTAAGAAAGAGTGAAGATTAGAAGACTGTTACTGCAACCTACTTCCGATTCCTCTTTCTGACCTGTCTTCTGGCCATTACTCTTTTTGCTTAGTTGTGAATTTACAGTAGTCTAGGATAAATAAAAAATTTAGTCTCTTCAGTGAGTTACCATTGAACTTTTCTGTCATCTGTTTTATAAATTAGTATAATAACCTCCAAGAGTAGGGGAGTTAATA
Organism: Cherax quadricarinatus; assembly: GCF_038502225.1. NCBI lineage: Eukaryota > Metazoa > Arthropoda > Malacostraca > Decapoda > Parastacidae > Cherax > Cherax quadricarinatus. Next base: position 19,247,358 of record NC_091333.1, read on the forward strand.
GATGGGGAGATGGAGGTATTGGGTAGATGACGAGAATATTTTGAGGAACTTCTAAATGTCGATGAAGAAAGGGAGGCAGTAATTTCATGCACTGGCCAGGGAAGTATACCATCTTTAGGAGTGAAGAAGAACAGGATGTGTGTGTGGGGGAGGTGCGCGAGGCATTACGTAGAATGAAAGTGGGTAAAGCAGCTGGAACTGACGGGATCATGACAGAAATATTAAAAGCAGGGGGGGACAAGTGTTGGAGTGGTTGATATTTTTGTTTAATAAATGTATGAAAGAGGGGAAGGTACCTAGGGATTGGGAGAGAGTGTGTATAGTCCCTTTATATAAAGGGAAGGGGGACAAAAGAGATTGTAAAAATTATAGAGGAACAAGTTTACTGAGTATACCAGGAAAAGTGTACGGTAGGGTTATTACTGAAAGAATTAGAGGTAAGACAGAATGTAGAATTGTGGATGAGCAAGGAGGTTTTAGAGTGGGTAGGGGATATGTAGATCAAGTGTTTACATTGAAGCATATATGTGAGAAGTATTTAGATGAAGGTAGGGAAGTTTTTATTGCATTTATGGATTTAGAAAAGGCATATGATAGTGGATAGGAGAGCAATGTGGCAGATGTTGCAAGTATATAGAATAGGTGGTAAGTTGCTAAATGCTGTAAAGAGTTTTTATGAGGATAGGCTCAGGTAAGGGTGTGTAGAAGGGAAGGAGACTACTTCGTAGTAAAAGTAGGTCTTAGACAGGGATGTGTAATGTCACCATGGTTGTTTAATATATTTATAGATGGGGTTGTAAAAGAAGTAAATGCTAGGGTGTTTGGGAGAGGAGTGGGATTAAATTACGGGGAATTAAATGCAAAATGGGAAGTAACAGTTAATTTTTGCTGATGATACTGTGCTTATGGGAGATTCTAAAGAAAAATTGCAAAGGTTAGTGGACGAATTTGGGAGTGTGTGTAAAGGTAGAAAGTTGAAAGTGAACATAGAAAAGAGTAAGGTGATGAGGGTATCAAATGATTTAGATAAAGAAAAATTGGATATCAAATTGGGGAGGAGGAGTATGGAAGAAGTGAATGTTTTCAGATACACCTACCATCCGACTTACGACCAACCGGTCGTAAGTCGAAATGGACGTAAGTCGAACCTTTGAAAATTGCCGACATACTGGGTAGGGCATAATGTCAAAACTTTCCTATATAAACTACCTACATAATACTGTAATGTAATGTACAATCATTATTTCATTCTTTTTACCATAATTTACTTCTATTGTTTTATTTTTATTATTTATGCACTGTGTATAATGTATACATGGTAGTGATATGTATTGTAAATTTTACATCGCATACAGTATCATATGTTACTATTATTTTTATGTATTGTCGACACAGTGGAATGGGAGAATACCACTGGTAGTGTCATCCTGCCAGAATGTTGTATAACCTATACCCTAAGTAAAGAGAAACAACTCTGGAACATGTGTAATACATATCCGGCTGGCTGGGTGGCCGGGTCTGTGGTTGGCCGGGTGGGTGGGTCACTGGATGGGTGGGTGGGTAGTTGGCTGACTGGCTGACCAAATGTGGCTGTCTCTCTGTATCTCTCTCTCTCTCTCTCTCACTGGTACACGTAAGTCAAGTCATCATACATATTATAAATTACCTAGGATAACCCAAAAAATCCAGACAAAGTGCTATACAGTGGATCTGTGCTCCAGTGCCCTAAATTAATAATAATATTAATAATCATTATTATTACAATAATACATATGTACTAATATTAATATTATTATTTTTTTATTATTATCACACTGGCCGATTCCCACCAAGGCAGGGTGGCCCGAAAAAGAAAAACTTTCACCATCATTCACTCCATCACTGTCTTGCCAGAAGGGTGCTTTACACTACAGTTTTTAAACTGCAACATTAACACCCCTCCTTCAGAGTGCAGGCACTGTGCTTCCCATCTCCAGGACTCAAGTCCGGCCTGCCGGTTTCCCTGAATCCCTTCATAAATGTTACTTTGCTCACACTCCAACAGCACGTCAAGTATTAAAAACCATTCGTCTCCATTCACTCCTATCAAACAGGCTCATGCACACCTGCTGGAAGTCCAAGCCCCTTGCACACAAAACCTCCTTTACCCCCTCCCTCCAACCTTTCCTAGGCCGACCCCTACCCCTAATAATCGTGTCCACTCATTACTTACCTTAAAATATATGTAGTTTTAATGTAGAGTGAGAGGTGAGTAAACAAGATTAAATGAATAAATGAGAGAGAGAATGAGAATGTAGAATGTTCACGAGTTATGTAAACAAACGTTGTTGTTGTTACCAGCCCGGACACGAATGATTCCTGTTCACTGTCATGCCGACCAGAAAAACATCTCATATTTGTTAATTTATATGTTATGTAGCATGTTTATTATATAATTTTGAAAAAAAATCATAGATGGATTAAGCAAAATGTCTATATTAACGTTTTATACACATTTAATGCACCTCAGTGATTTTTATTATCATTATTAATATGGCATCTTCAAGACCAAGTATACTCTTAATGAGTGGCTCTGAGACAGACAAAGACAGACACACAGGTAGACACAGACACAGGAAGACATAGACAGACACAGGTAGACAAAGACACACAGGTAGACAGAAAGAGATACAGGTAGACAGACACACACACACACAGGTAGACAGAAAGACAGACACACTAGTAGACACAGACAGAGATACAGACAGATATACAGGCAGACAGATACAGACAGGTTTATGTGCAACAGTGAAAACAATCTCCAGTGCAAGATTCAGACTTCATCTTAGGGGCCATGGTGAAATTTACTGTCCAGTTAGTACAGTTAATACAGTATGATGCTGCTGATAGGGCAGGGTTACTCAAACTGATGCTGCCTGCATGACACATTGCCGCCGCGAGTATTGTCAAATATTGTACAGCGGTGTGCATCAGCCGGCCCAGCCCAGCTGCCAGATGCACGGTCGTAAGTCGAGTGGACGTATGTCGAGCAGGCCGTAAGTCAGATGGTAGGTGTACTTGGGAGTTGACGTGTCAGCGGATAAATTTATGAAGGATGAGGTTAATCATAGAATTGATGAAGGAAAAAAGGTGAGTGGTGCATTGAGGTATATGTGGAGGCAAAAAATGTTATCTGTGGAGGCAAAGAAGGGAATGTATGAAAGTATAGCAGTACCAACACTCTTGTATGGGTGTGAAGCTTGGGTTGTAAATGCTGCAGCGAGGAGGCAGTTGGAGATGTCCTGTCTAAGGGCAATATGTGGTGTAAATATTATGCAGAAAATTTGGAGTGTGGAAATTAGGAGAAGGTGTGGAGTTAATAAAAGTATTAGTCAGAGGGCTGAAAAGGGTTTGTTGAGGTGCTTTGGTCATTTAGAGAGAATGGATCAAAGTAGAATGACATGGAGAGCATATAAATCTGTAGGGGAAGGAAGGCGGGGTAGGGGTCATCCTTGAAAAGGTTGGAGGGAGATGGTAAAGGTGGTGGTGTGGGCGAGGGGTTTGGACTTCCAGCAAACGTGCGTGACTGTGTTAGATAGGAGTGAATGGAGACGAATGGTATTTGGGACCTGACGAGCTGTTGGAGTGTGAGCAGGGTAATATTTAGTGAAGGGATTCAGGGAAACCAGTTATTTTATATAACTGGACTTGAGTCCTGGAAATGGGAAGTACAATGCCTGCACTCTAAAGGAGGGGTTTGGGATATTGGCAGTTTGGAGGGATGTATTGTGTATTTTTATACGTATATGTACTTCTAAATGTTGTATTTCTGGGCACCTTTGCAAAAACAGTGATTATGTGTGAGCGAGGTGAAAGTGTTGAATGATGAAAGTATTTTCTTTTTGGGGATTTTCTTTCTTTTTGGGTCACCCTGCTTTGGTGGGAGATGGCCGACTTGTTAAAAAAAAAAAAAAAAAAAACTCCAAGGGAAGTGTCTTGATGCCAGTGAAGGACTCTTGATATAAATAATTTAGCCTCGCTTGGATCAAATCTAATTCTCCCATTTCCTGAGGTGCTGTGGCCCCTAGAGTTTTCCCTTTCCGCAGTGAAGTGAATGCAAATAGTATTTTAAAAGGGGTGTTGAGGTGGTTTGGGAATTTAAAGAAGGAACAAAATAGGATGACTTGGAGGGCATACATTTACAGTAGGCCCATATATTACATGGATTTATTTGGCACATTTTGGTTATTGCACTATTGAAAAATTGCTGCACATTTTTATACACCACTTTATAAAATCAACTTAGCACAGTTCAATTGATGGGCAGGGAAAAAATTTCCTTAGCTCGGGCTGCCACCTTGTGGGTCAGACCATTGTGTATGCGGGGGAAGACCTACTACCATCCCCTGACACTCCCACAACCCCCATCCCAGCCTTTGTGAATAAGTGCCCACTACCATTCTCCTAGGCACTAGCTGTGTTTGTGTATTGTGTTTTGATCTTTTAATTGCCATATCTTGTATCTAAAAAAAAAAGCCTACCACAGGTGGGGGTTAGAACCCACAATCAGAGTCACAAAACTCCAGACGGACGTGTCGGTCTGGAGTTTTGTGACTGATCGTAGGTTCTAACCCCACCCGTGGTATGGTTTTTGCAATAGTGTATTATGATTTTGTAAGTTCTCTTGTATCTGCCAAGCAATCATGGTACCCAGTAGGCATATGAGTTTTGCTGAAAGTGTAAAGAAAAGGAATAAGTGTTTAAGTCTTAGTGTTACAAAGAAAATAGAGATATTAGACAAGAGATTGCCTATGGCCTTAACGAAGCGTCAGTTTGTATGGTTAAAAAGAGTGATGTAAATATACAAGTTTGTGATGAGTGAGTGACTGATTTACTGACTTACTTGACTGACTTACTGACTGACTTTCTAATTTGACTGACTGGACTGATTTACTGACTTAGACTTTTTCACTGAAGAGGACACAGACAAATCTAGAAGCAATGCTCTGAAATGGTGTCTAGAGCAGCTGATACCTTACCGTCAGTTGTATAATGTGCTGCAGGGAAAAACAGCCCAGAAATCCATTGCAGAATTTATGCACACTCCAGTACCAGAACCTCTACCATCCACCTCAACCCAGTAGGTTCACAGCATAACTCTCCACTCTCTTCACAATCACCCACAAACACCAGCACCCACAAATTAAGGTAAGAAATACGATTATTTCTGTTACATTTGTAATAAGCAGTAAAAACATAATACATCACAACAACAAACAACAATTACATATTCACTTTTATTTTTGTAAGATAAGACTCCCAGGAATGTAACCCTGTTTTTCCCATGAGTGCTTCAGTTTATCTAGCACAGCATTTTCAGGAGCGTAACTACCATGTAAAATAAGGGTCTACTGTATATACAGTAGGGTCCCACTTGTATGGCAGGTTAGGTTCTAGGCTACTGCTAGAAAGCAGAACATCCTTTTTTTCCTCTTATAAATGCATATAAATGCCAGATAGTAAGTTTACATTAACATATACAGTGGACCCCCGGTATACGCTATTAATCCGTTCCTGAGAGCTCATCGTATGCCAAAATTATTGGAAGGCGAATTAATTTTCCCCATAAGAAATAATGGAAATCAAATTAATCCGTGCAAGACACCCAAAAGTACTATGAAAAAAAAAGTTTTACCACTTGAAATAATAAGTTTAATGCACACAAACTGAAGACATGCACAGTTAGTAGTACTCTACTAACAATAGAATACATGACACTTACCTTTAATGAAGATCTGGTGATGATTGATGGGATGGGAGGAGGGGAGAGTGTCGAAGTTGTTAATGTTTAGAAGGGGAATCCCCTTCCATTAGGACTTGAGGTAGCAAGTCCTTTTCTGGGGTTACTTCCCTTCTTCTTTTAACCCTTTGACTGTTTCAGGCCCCTCTCTGAAACTGTCATTCTATGTCGCCAAATATTCGAAAAAAAAAATTTTTTTTTATGAAAATGTTAGGAATATTTTTGTGAGTGTTTTAAGCTTAAAAAGAATTTTTTGCCATCAGTACTTACCGAGATATAGAGCCACAAAGTTTGCAGAAAGTGACGTGCGTACGGCAACAGCGGCGACTGCCACCCACCCGGTATTCTTTTATTTACTCTAATTCAAAGGTTTCTTGCATTTTTCAATATTTTTCTGTTCCAGGTAACTTATGTGGCCTGTGAGACCAATGTAAGGTGCATTGTTCAAATATACACTCATTATTTACAACACAATAACAGAACAAACTTTATCACTATTAGTTTGTGTATACACTTTGTTTATACAAACAAACAATACAAAATGTTTATTACTATTGTTCCATAATATATATACATATGTACAGTCACTAAACACGTTCCTAGAACTGCTGCAGCTTGTGGAACTCTTTGAAACATGGGTATATGCAGAGGGGCACTTCACACTCCTCACACATAAAACGAGTGTCTCTGCGTGTTTGTGGGCGTTTTGTGGTATGCATACATACATAACACCTCTTCTGAGCATTTTTCTTGGCAGTAGTAGGAGGCAGTTGTATGGGGTAGTGATCACCAGGCCTGAAACGAGATGACGTGTGTGGGCGCTGGTCTATTGCAGGAGTTGCTCCTTGGTACTTTGCAATTATTTGTCTGATTACTGACAGGCAAAATTCACCATATTTTGGTGTTTTGTTGGTCTTCAACTTGTATATGTTATAAGCATTTAGCATAGAGATATCAACAAGATGGAAAAAAAGTTTAATATACCACTTATAACTCTTGCGTACACAGTCTGCAAACCCAATCTGCATGTCACATTTGTCCACTAAGCACATATTGAGGTTGTAGTCCATGACAGCTGCAGGCTTTAGAATGGGTTCATTGGTCTCTCTGTTGTCCCTGCCACTGGGTACCATTTCGTTTCTGTGAACTGATGTCAACAATGTGACATCACGTTTGTCATGCCACCGAAATGCCATGATGTCATTGGCAGCAAAGGCTTGCACCTCACCTCTGCGAGTGCCAGCGTTGAACCTTGGCATATGTTTACGATTACGACGCACTGTGCCACACACGTCTGTCAAGTTCACTCGCAAGAAATCACTGAGTAAGGGGCTTGTGTACCAGTTATCAGTAAATAACATATGTCCCTTACCAAGATATGGTTCCATCATTGTTCGAACCACATCACCAGAGATACCCAATAACTTCATGGTATCTCTCAAAGTATTACTGCCAGTGTACACAATGATATCCAAAACTAGACCACTTCTGCAATCACACAGTACAAATAGCTTTATACCAAAGCATTTCCTCTTGCTTGGTATATATTGCTTGAATGAGTGTCTTCCTTTGAATAAAATCAAGGACTCATCAATAACAAGCTTCCTGAAGGGATAAAAATACATGCAGCACTTTTGTTTCAGGTACATAAACACATTTCTGATCTTATATAACCTGTCGCTTCTGTCAGGCCTGGTTTTGTCTGAAAAGTGTAACATACGTAACAGTATCAGGAAACGATTAACACCTATAATGTCACTAAAACCTGGAGTTGAAATCAGGCGTTCTGTTGCCCAGTATGTGGTGACAGTGTACTTATACACATGTGGCATAAGCATTATTGTGGCAAAAAACAGGTACATCTCTGCCACAGTTGTCTCCTTCCACTTGTGTAGCCGTGATTTTGGTGAGAGAATTGTATTTGCCATGGTGTAATCACAGTATGTGTTTGTTTCCCTGACAATGATGTCCATCAGGGGTTCATCGAAGAATAACTCAAAGCAGTCCAGTTCACTGGCATTGTTCCCAAGTGGACAAGATGGCTTTATTCCACTTTGTGTTTCATCAAAGTCATGGGGACTGGGAACAAACTCGTCACCGTCCTGCCAATCCCAGATGCGGTCTGCTGGTGGGGTCTGGATATTGTACCGTGGTTGTGGTTGTGCAGGTTGTGGTGGTGCAGGTTGTGGGAGTGTGGGGTAGGGCGAGGCTGGTTGTTGTGCAGAGTCAGCAACGTGGGTAGTAGCGTGGCCCGCTGATGGTGCCACATGGGCCGTGCCACCCTCACTATCACCACCACTGCCTGCTCCATCACTCACATCATTCATACCCATCGTTACAATATCGTTATCTTCACTATCAGGTCGTGGTGTAGGGCCACGGGATGTGCTCCCAGAGTTTCTCCTTCCCCTTGGAACAACATATGAAACACTACCAGACCACATGCTACATCGTACATACTGCCGCTTCACTGGGGAATATTCACTCACTGTCACTAGAACTGCTTTCAATGACCTTGAAATCACTATCACTGCTAATATCTGGGTGTTGTACACGACCAAATAGTTTCCTCTTTCGTCCTGGTACAGGCGAATGTGAACGTGAACAAGCCTGCCCAGCACCAGAGGTGGAAGGTTGTGGGTCATCTGGGTTTTCATCACTAATTACGTTATCCTGGGCACTTTTTCCGGTAACACTCGCTTCAAAACCCTGGAATTCACTGTCGCTGACATTTTCATCGCTGTTAGAGCTATCACTTGGGAACAAAAGACCTCCAATCCGCCGAGGAGTGAGGAACTTCTTACCGAGAGGCATGGTGAAAATGGACTAACAACATGGCGTTCCCACAATGCACCGCTGGGTCCCAGATTTTTTTCACAGGGTGCACACCGACCACTGAGACCCATTCTCTCTCATGTAGGCCTACCAGGCCTTTCCCGCTTGATTTGAAGCCGCTAGAATTTGTGCGTATAAATACGTCGGAAACATTGGCTCGTAAGACGTATTTATACGTCGGAAACAGTCAAAGGGTTAATGCCACTAGGACCAGCTTGAGAGTCACTGGACCTCTGTCGCACAACAAATCTGTCCATAGAGGTCTGTACCTCCTGTTCCTTTAAGATTTGTGTAAAATGGGCCACAACATTGTCATTGTAACAGTCACCAGCACGGTTTGCAATAGCTGTGTTAGGGTGAATTTCATCCATAAAGGTTTGCAGTTCAACCCACTTTGCACACATTTAATTAATTTTTGAAGTAGGCACAATGAATTCCACAACTGGCATAGGCTTCTCAGGGTTAGCCCCAAACCCTTCAAAATCTTTCTTAATTTCCATACTAATTCTCACCCTTTTTATCACAGGGTTGGCACTAGAAGCTTTCTTGGGGCCCATGGTGACTTATTTTGCAGAAACAAGCACCAAAAACACTGTGATAATATGGAATGTACCGAATGTATGCTTAGATGCGAGCACACTGGCTGGCTTGTAAACACTGGCACTCACGTGGACGTGTCCCGGACGAATCGCGTGTGGCGGGTTTTTTAACGAGTGGCGAGGCAAAATTTTGGCGTTAAAATGTATCAAATACCTAATTTAATGTATACCGATGTCATCGAATAACGGGGGTCCACTGTATTAAGTTAACAATAGAACTAGGCATTAAAAAACAATAAAGTAAACCTCAAAATATTTGTAGTTTTAATGTAGGGTGAGAGGTGAGTAGTATTTATTGTAAGATGTCAGGTGTGGAGCAGAATTCTTCCCCTGTAAGCTATGTGTGTCGTAAGAGGCGACTAAAATTCCGGGAGCAAGGGGCTAATAACCCCTTATCCTGTATACATTAGTTGAAAATAATTGTTTTTTCTTTTTGCATCACCCTGCTTCGATGGGATACGGCCGATTTGTTGAAAGAAGTCAGGTGTGGTAGGTATGGAAGCTTTCCTGGCCAACCCACCCACATGTAATATACTACTATGACATGTAAAGCCCCCTAGAGCGATAAAATGCATATACAGTACATACACTCATTACTTACCCTAAAATATTTGTAGTCTTAATAGTCATAATGTAGGGGAAGAGGTGAATATTATTTCTAGAAAGTCAGGTGTGGGAGATATGGTAGCTGGCCTGGCCACCCCACCTACAATGACATTTAAAGCCCCCTTTAGTGCTAAAATGCATATGTAATACACTCATTACTTACCTTAAAGTATTTGTAGTCTTAATGTAGGGTGAGAGGCGAGTAAACAAGATAATGAAGAAACGAGAGAGAGAACGAGTAAATGAGAGAGGACAGAGCCACAGTGTGTGTAAACAAAAAGACAAACGCATCTGGGTATGGTTGATACACGTTATTTCCATGTCTGTGAAGCTTATATCATAATACAAACCCCTTACATTGTGTACAAGTTGTCTACACATTGGTAAAGTAGAATAAATAAAGAGCAACACTCCCATTCTCACGTAAAACCATTTTTAGAAGAAGTGATGCTCTGAGTAAAGGCATATGAAAGGAATAATAATCTACAGTTACCCCTAGTAATACTATTGTGTATGCATTTTCTTTGGTGTTGAACTATAGAAAATGTTATTTCCAACACTCTGACAAGATGACTGGAAAAACATCTCATATTTATGCTAATTTATTCTGTGGGGTGTATTTATCATGTTTATATGTTATGTAGCATGTTTATTATATAATTTTGAAAACTATCATAGATGGATTAATCAAAATATAATGCTGTAATATATGATATTTAATGCACCTCAGTGATAATTATTGTTATTATTATTATCATTATTAATATGGCATCTTCAAGACTATAATAAGACTCTTAGTGATTTTAATGTGTACCTGCACGCCAGCATAGTGTCTAAAGTTTATTTATTTACAGGTACACACAAGTATAATTACAGTAGTCCCATCAAATTCATGGGTGCTACGTTCGAAGACCACCTGTGAATTTAGAAAAACCGTGAATTCTGGACGCGGTTAAAAAAAAAATGCCTATTTTTATAGTTTAAACTCTAAATATGCCCCCAAAACACTTTAATTTCAAACTCAGTTTCATTCATCACCTTTAACCCTTTGACTGTTGCAAGCCCATTTCTGAAACTGTCTTCCTATGTCGAAAAATATTTGAAAAAATAAAAATTATTTTTCTTGCCAAAATGTTAGGATAAATTTGCCGAGTGCTTTAAGCCAAAAAAAAAAAAAAAAAAAAAATTGCATTCAGTGCTTAGCAAGATAGAGGCATAAAGTTGGCAGACAATGTGCCTATGGCAACAGCAGTGAATGCCACTCATCGGGTAAACTTTTTTTTAATCCCATTCGAAGGTTTCTTGTTTTTTCCACTACTATATTTTTTTTCAGGTAACTTAATGTGGCCTGTGAGACCAGAGTAAGGTGCAGTGTATGTATATGTACTCGTTGTATACAACACAATAAGCACACAAGCATAAACATGATTTCATACACAATGATGTTTTACACTCCTCACATACAAAACAAGTGTCTGCATATTTTTTTTTTTTTTTTTTTTTTGTATGTGCACAGACAAAACACCTCGTCTGAGCAGTTTTCTTCGTCTCTACAGAGATGAAGCCAGGACTTAGTCCTGGCTTCATCTCTGTAGATGCCTTCCTTTCCCACTACATTGTAAAATGCTCCAAACTTCAGAACACCTGTGACGTAACCTAATTCCTTTTTCATTTTCTTCTCCCTCTTGCTTTCTTCTTTTCTTTTTCTCCTTTGGGTTGTCTTTCTTATGCCTTGGGTATTTGTTCCTTTATTTATTTATTTATTTTCCCCCCCTCTGTGTTTTTGCTCTTACCCTCTGTGGGCACCTAGCTCCCTTGCAGTGCTTCTCTTTCTCAGTATTTGACTAGTTCCTCCTCCTCCATACTACCTTCACCACTGCTACCTTCTACCGCCACTACTACCACTACCACCACCTGCCTATATATGCTCCCTCCATCTCTCCTTTTCATTGGTGTGACTTTGTAAATGGTCCAAATCGGACCAAAACGTCGTCGTGAGCTCCTCTCTTCTATGTGCGGGTTATTTTTGTGTTGTTCCAGTCATGGTATTGTGCCTTTTTTTGTTATTTATTGGTGTATTAATATGTCAAAAACATTGGCTCCTTAAATGTATATATAGCGCCAAAAGTCAAAGGGTTAAAAAAAATGAATGTAAAGGTAAACCCATATACAGTACTGTACTGTCTCCTGCAGTGTTAGAATGTAAAATACCAATGTTACCTCACATGTACTGTAATTCATGGTATACTGTAACTTATGCAACCCCATTTTCTTTGGTATACTTATGGTAATAATTTAGTAAAAGTACAGGTCTCCCTCAACATTCGCATTTTTAACTTCTGCGAGCTTCACACATTTGCGAATTTCCAACCGCTAAATTCCCAGCCGCCAAATCATATTTGTTTCCTGCCACCTGTGAGTCCCTATTACCCTCCCTCCGAACCCCGCAACTGTCAGCCAGCCCTCCCACCACTGTGTGGTGAGTGTTTTGTTTGTTCATTATTTGCTATTAAACTACAGTATAAATAATGTCAACCCATTCATGACTGCATATTGGAATAGCTATTCAGACAGGTATTGGAAGGTGACATCATATGTTTACTCTTGAACACAGCAAAGAATCAAACATTTCTGCTACTGCTAATAATAAATAACAATAGTAATAATAAATACGATAGAATTGAAGAAGGAAATTGTACAAAAATATGAGGGTTGAAGCTATAGTGGAGGGAGTGGTTGACACATTGTCAGTGTGGCTTTGTTTATGCTGGAGTGAGCATTAGTCTTCCAAACATTTCACAATAATTCATTGTGTTTTGTGCTTGTAGATTGAGCGTGACTGGAGTGGTAGAGGCAGTGGTAGAGGCAGTGGGAGGGGAAGTGGGAGGGGCAGTGGTAGAGGCAGTGGTAGAGGCAGTGGTTGAGGCAGTGGTTGAGGCAGTGGTAGAGGCAGCAGTTGAGGCAGTGGTAGAGGCAGTTGTAGAGGCAGCAGTTGAGGCAGTGGTAGAGGCAGCAGTTGAGGCAGTGGTATTTAATAACATGTTATTAATAATAATAGTACATGTTATTAATTGTATTATTATTGTTAATAATAATAACATGTATGTTATTAAATACCACTGCCTCGACCACTGCCACAACCACTGCTTCAACCACTGGCTCAACCACTGGCTCAACCACTGCCTCAACCACTGCCTCAACCACTGCCTCAACCGCTGCCTCAACCGCTGCCTCAACCACTGCCTCAACCACTGCCTCTACCACTCCAGTAGCACTCAATCTACAAGCACCAAACACAATGAATTATTGTGAAATGTTTGGAAGACTAATGCTCACTCCAGCATAAAGCCACACTGACGATGTGTCAACCACTCCCTCCATTATTACTTCAACCCTCATATTTTTGTACAATTTCTTTATTCAATTCTATCGTATTTATTACTACTACTACTATTACTACTACTACTACTACTGCTGCTACTGCTACTACTACTACTACTACTACTACTACTACTAGTACTACTACTACTACTACTAGTACTACTACTACTACTACTAGTACTACCACTACTAGTACTACTACTAGTACTACTACTAGTACTACTACTAGTACTACTACTAGTACTAGTACTACTAGTACTAGTACTAGTACTACTACTACTACTAGTACTACTACTAGTACTACTACTACTAGTACTACTACTACTAGTAATACTACTACTAGTACTACTACTACTACTAGTACTACTACTACTACTACTATTGTTATTAGCAGTAGCAGAAATGTTTGATTCTTTGCTGTGTTCAAGAGTAAACACATGATGTCACCTTCCAATACCTGTCCGTATAGCCATTCCAATATGCAGTCATAAATGGGTTGACATTATTTATACTGTAGTTTAATAGCAAATAATGAACAAACAAAACACTCACCACACAGTGATGGGAGGGCTGGCTGCCAGTTGCGGGGTTCGGAGGAGGGTGATAGGGACATGCAGTGGTTGAGGCAGTGGTGCAGGCAGTGGTATTTAATAACATGTTATTAAACCATAACATGTATGTATTTAGTACAATTTACAATGTTTTCATGTTTTTTATGATTGTTCATGGTTCAACAAGTTAAGGAAGCAGTATTGTATTACATTTCCCTACAATATATTGGGGCACCAAACATTCCCCTAACCCTCGCGAATGTTGAGGGAGACCTATACAGTGGAACTCTGGCTTACTAACGCCCCACCATGTGAACTTTCAGGATACGAACCGCCATTCAGTCGATTTTTTGCTTCTGGATACAAATGAAATTTCAGGACGCGTACTTACCCCTCAAGGGAAATGCCTTAAATAAATAGTGGACCCTCGGCTAACGATATTAATCCGTTCCAGAGAGCTCATCGTTAGACGAAATTATTGTTAGCCGAATTAATTTTCCCCATGAGGAATAATGGAAATCCAATTAATCCATTCCAGACAGCCAAAAAGTATTAAGAAAAAACTTTTTATTTTTTCATGAAATATACATTTCCCTACAAAGAAAACAATGAGACATGCACAGTAACTATATAAATAAATGTTAAAATGACACTTGCCTTTATTGAAGAGTATTGATGAGTGATGAGACACTGTTTTTCTCGAACACTCTGGAATTTTCAGAGTGATACATGAGTAAAGGCTTCACTTTGCAATCCCCACTAGCATTACAACAAAACATGAGAGTTAGCCTGTCTTTCATAGACTTGTGTCCTGGGAGTGCCTTTTCCTCATGAGTAATGTAGGTCCTGTTTGGCATTTTCTTCCAAAACAGGCCTGTTTCGTCGTCATTGAACACTTGTTGGGGTTGGAATTTTTCAGCTTCGCCATGTCTTATCACACTGTGTATGCCACTATGATTCTTAAATCTCTCAAACCAACCTTTGCTGGCCTTAAATTCACCTATATGAGCACTAGTTCCAGGCATTTTTTCCTGTTCACCTGGGTGTTAGTCGACTGGTGTGGGTTGCATCCTGGGGGACAAGATTAAGGACCTCAATGGAAATAAGTTAGTCCTCGATGACACACTGACTTTCTTGGGTTATCCTGGGTGGCTAACCCTCTGGGGTTAATTGTTTCTCGATAAGCCACACCAACAACACACACTCCACATCTTCAAGTAATACAGCTGATGGTGGTGGAGCAACAGCTGACGGTGGTGCAGCAGCAGCTGACCGTGGTACAGCAGCAGCTGATGGTTGTGCAGCAGCAGCTGACCATGGTGCAGCAGCAGCTGACGGTGGTGCAGCAGCAGCTGACGGTGGTGCAGCAGCAGCTGTCCGTGGCACAGCAGCAGCAGCAGCAGCTTACCATGGTACAACATCAGCAGCAGCTGTCTGTGGTGCAGCAGCAGCTGACCGTGGTACGATAGTACACCTACCATCCGACTTACGACCGAGTTCGGTTCCGAGAAACAGGTCGTAAGTCGAACTTTACTACTGAATATCAACAAAACATTTTTGTAATGACTTTATTTTATTGTTTTATTTTGGTATTTCATGTTTTACTTTACTTTTTATGTTGTTAGTACTGTATTTTAAACTGTAAGATATAGGATAAACACTGTGTACAACACAAATAGTTGTTTATTTCCCAGAAATTTGGCATAAAAAACACGGTCGTAAGTCGAGTGGTCGTAAGTTAAGCAGGTCGTAAGTCGAGGAGGTCGTAAGTCGGATGGTAGGTGTATTTTGATAGTATTTCTCACCCTTTTTACCACAGGGTTGGCACTAGATGCTTTCTTTGGGCCCATGGTGGCTTATTTAGCAGTTATAAGCACTAAAAACAATGGAATAATACAAAATGTATCAAATGTATGCATGGAACCGGCCACCCTGGCTTGTAAACAATGACGGCAGGGCAGCTGAGGCACTCAGGCTGGACGGTCAGGTTCGGGACAAATCACGTTGGGTGAGTTTTTCATCATTGGCGCTGTATAGCCCTTGTGGCTTAGTGCTTCTTTTTGATTATTATAATAATAATTTTCATCGTTGGCCCAGCCAAAATTTTTATGCTCAAACGCTTCATTAGGCGGATTTAACGTTAGACGATGCTTTCGTTAGCCGAGGGTCCACTGTAAAATATTTCTTTGCAAAGGTTACAATGTGTGTTTACATATCGTAATATGATTGGAGCAAAGAAAGTCACTATCATGCTGAGGCATTTCGGGCAGACTTAATCTAATACCTATAGACTACTAAAGCCTAGACAGGTGAAAAGTAGTGGTTACCAGTGTTTTGCTGATGGTGGTGCTAACTACTGGTAGCCTTTTGAAGTTTCTCCTTACTGTTATTATTTTTATTACTATTGTATTATTAGTTGTTGTTATTATTATTATGTACATGGTGAGGGGCTCTTGATCTAGGGAATGGGATCTTTGTTCCAGTTCCCTAAATTAAGCCTGAATACCTTCTATCCCCTCTCCTCCACAAGTGCTTCCCCATTATAATAATAATAATAATATAATAACAAAAATGTACTATAAAAATAATTATACGGCTTCGAGAGGCCGTCACTAGATGGCAGTGGATACCACAACAGTGCGGGAGCGGTTATGGCTGCCTCCACTTGTCACATAATGACATATTTTATTCATTCTAGAGTACGTATATTTCAGGTTTCTATGTTTATATTGTTTATTATGTCATAGTAGATCAATCATGATAAATAAGCCGTAAAGTTGACATTAGCGCTATATTGAAGTGTATTGTTCCTGCCTCTGAGAGTAGGAATTCCGCTGGAACGGATTAATGGCTTTTCAATTAATTTAAATGAGGAAAATTGACTCTGCATACGAACAAATCAGGATACGAACATGGTCACGGAACGGATTAAGTTCGTAAGCCGAGGTTCCACTATATAATGTTTTATATGGAAATTTTGTTGAATTTACGGTAATGTTTGTTACAAAAGTATTAAATTAATTTTTCTTAATGTTTAGTGTTAAAACACACAAAAAATAATATATTGCCAAAAAAAAAATCCCCCCCCCCCCAAAAAAAAAAAAAAAAAATATGCGAATTCGCGGGAATTTTCACAAACAATTATTAGTTACATTCTGAGGAAAAACCACTAATTCAGAACCGCAAATTCGTGGGGGTCCACTCTAACATTATATATAAAATATGGAATAACTTTAAAACACTTGAAATCCTGGAAAGTTTCCAGACATAATGGAGAGTTTTGCTCACGGAGAATGCAAACAAACTGGGTGGCCCACTGTGATCGTATTAGAAAGTCAAGTGGGGGGAGAGAGTTTTGGTCATAATTTAAAACGTCCATGTTAAAGCAGCGCCGTAAAGTGGGGCTCTACTGTATATCTAGTGGAGGGAAGGTGGGGTTAGGGTCTTCCTAGAAAAAACTGGAGAGAGGGTGTAAAGAAGGTTTTTTATGTGGGGGGCTTAGACATGAAGCCCCTCAAGGGAGGTTCCTTGATGCTAGTGAGGGGCTCTTGATCTAGGGAATTGGATCCGTGCCCCAGTTCCCTGAATTGAGTCTGAATGCCTTCCATCCCACCCTCCAGAGGCGCTGTATAATCCTACGGGCTTAGTGCTCCCTCAAGATTATAATACATAGTCATGAAGCAAACATGTTCAGTAGGAGTGCGTGGAGGCAAGTGGTTTTCATGACGTGCTGTTGGAGTGTGAGCAAGATAACATTTGTGAAAGGATTCAGGGTATTACAACCCAGGTACTCAAAGGCCAGTTATCCTGGGTGTAAAGGGAGCAAAATAAAGACAGCAGAAAAACTTAGAATTATGTATATCAAGTGTAACAACAGTATGTACACTACATACACTATGTACAGCAATAGGTATTAGTGCACACCACGGTAATCAAGGCAAAAATCGCAGCCAATAGAAAGACCACCATGCTTCAACCAGCTCTAGACTGGAAATGACAAGGGTGAAAATGTGAGTGGTAACCACATCACCCTCACAATTGCCAGATCCACCTTCTCGTTGGCTCTACCTTGATACTGATCTGATGATGGGGCCCCGTTTAATCGTTAGATCCTTAGTATCTGGTTCGCTGGCTGGGGAGGCAGCCTATGTGAGTGTGTTGAACATAATCCGAATAAAGATTACATACTCTTTGCATGTAACACAGGGAAACTGGTTAACTGGACTTGAGTCCTGGAGGTGGGTAGTACAGTGCCTGGACTCTGAAGGGGAGGGATGGGGATATTTGCAGTTTTGAATTGTAGTACCAGAGCGCCTCTGACAAGACAGTGAAGTAAGTGATGTTAAGTGTTTCTTGCACCCTACTTTGGTGGGAGACAGCCAGTATGTTAAAAAAAATTAGATTTCTAAAAATATGAATAGTTTAGCCAAAACTAGGGACATGGGCAGTTGTTTTGTAGGCACTGTCTGCTCATTGCTGCTTTACAATTTTTGCCCTTTTGCCAAGCCTACATTTTTTTTAGTTGTAAATGAATCTTCCCACACAAGTGTGATTATTCATTTGTGTGTATATTTGGATTTCAGTATTGTACTAACTTTGTTCATGGCTCCTAAATACAACCCAATCAGCCAAAAGCAAGGTTGCTCCAAAGAGGATGAAAAAAAAGGTTGTATGTTAGTCATGTACAAGGATACAAGCTGTGTGTGCAAGTTCTGTGGGATACCACTGTGCCTCATTTTTTGTTTTGAGGAATTTCTCACACATTGTATGTGTAAAATACTGAAGTAGATAGCAATGTTCTAAGGTTTAGCGAGTGTAAATTTGAGTGACAGCACCTGATAATACAAATCAGTATGCACAGAAAAGCATATTTGAAAGGAAAGCACTGAGTGGTATGTAGTAAGACCCACTACTGGTGACAGGTGCTCCATTACCTTCAACTTCGCACCTTCATTATTCTGTAAGTTTTTGACCAGTTTCATTATTTTTTGTTTTATTACTTGGAAAATGATATTCTGTTTGGAAGCTTATTTCTTCAAAAATTGTGACATGGGACAATTTCAGAATCTGATAATTTTTTTTTTTTTTTCAACAAGTCGGCCGTCTCCCACCGAGGCAGGGTGACCCAAAAAAGAAAGAAAATCCCCAAAAAGAAAATGCTTTCATCATCATTCAACACTTTCACCACACTCACATATTATCACTGTTTTTGCAGAGGTGCTCAGAATACAACAGTTTAGAAGCATATACATAAAAAGATACACAACATATCCCTCCAAACTGCCAATATCCCAAACCCCTCCTTTAAAGTGCAGGCATTGTACTTCCCGTTTCCAGGACTCAAGTCTGACTATATGAAAATAACCGGTTTCCCTGAATCCCTTCACTAAATATTACCCTGCTCACACTCCAACAGATCGTCAGGTCCCAAGTACCATTCGTCTTCATTCACTCCTATCTAACACACTCACGCACGCTTGCTGGAAGTCCAAGCCCCTCGCCCACAAAACCTCCTTTACCCCCTCTCTCCAACCCTTTCGAGGACGACCCCTACCTCGCCTTCCTTCCCCTATAAATTTATATGCTTTCCATGTCATTCTACTTTGATTCATTCTCTCTAAATGACCAAACCATCTCAACAACCCCTCTTCTGCCCTCTGACTTATACTTTTATTAACTCCACACCTTTTCCTAATTTCCACATTCCAAATTTTCTGCATAATATTTACACCACACATTGCCCTTAGACAGGACATCTCCACTGCCTCCAACCGTCTCCTCGCTGCTGCATTTACCACCCAAGCTTCACACCCATATAAGAGTGTTGGTACTACTATACTTTCATACATTCCCTTCTTTGCCTCCATAGATAACGTTTTTTGACTCCACATATACCTCAATGCACCACTCGCCTTTTTTCCTTCATCAATTCTATGATTAACCTCATCCTTCATAAATCCATCCGCCGACACGTCAACTCCCAAGTATCTGAAAACATTCACTTCTTCCATACTCCTCCTCCCCAATTTGATATCTGATAATATAAAGGTTAATTTAGGAAAAGTGGAATTAAAATTGGCTAAGAGTGAGTGCCTCTGCTGTTGGCAGATGTTTTAGTGGTGAGCGTTGTGTGTTTCATAAAAGTGTGGCTGTCGGTGCTAAGGTGTGATCTTTTGTACGAGATACCTGTTCATAATGAAGGTAGAGACAGGACTACATTTGACTAAAAATGGAGCCTTCTATCCACGTAAGCAATTTACATATATGATTGGTAAGCCAGGGTAGTGACAAAAATGTTTATTTTTTTAATGCTAGTAAAAGTTGGTTGGATAAGGTTGTGTTGAGGCATAGGTTGAAAACTGTTCAGTTGTCTGGTGAGATGAGTTCTGCAGATCAGCAGGCTGGCATTCCCCTACAGATTTGAAAAAAATTGCTTTTGGGATGTAGGCAGCCAAGGACAAACTGACTCTTCCCTGTTTAAGCGTATCAGGGGATTGTATGACGAAGCTCCAACTAATGTAATATTCCCCTCAACTCGTGTACCCTTTTAAGGCCAAAAAATATTGAGTGCCTGCCAGTGTTTTGGAGGGCAAATGTATAGGCTTGATTCAACCAGATTCTCGATTCTCTTTTGTAACTGGTGTCACTACTACTTTCTCCCTGTTGTGTACTAATATCTGCAATTGAGGAAATTTCTGTTTAACCCTTTCAGGGTCCGTCCCGTAGATCTATGGCTTCACGTTCAGTGTCCAAACCGTAGATCTATGCCAAAATTCTAGCGCCGTCAAATTTAGCGCGAAAACGCTCATAGGCCTACATGCGAGAGAAAGGGTCTGCTTGGTGGATGTGCGCCATAAACAAAAAATCTAGGCGCCCGCATAGCATTATGGGAACGCCGGCTCAGTTACCCATGTTCACCATGCCTCGTTGCAAGGCAGCTCTCACTCTCCTCTTCCTATCTGATAGTTCTGACACTGATGGAAGTGGAAATGAAGACGAATTCTTTGGCTTTGATCAGTTAGTGACCGAAAGGAATGACCAAGATATCGATAATAGCGCAGAAAACCCTGACGATCCTCAACCTTCTACCTCTGGTGTGGGCACTCCTCAGTCACGGTCAGTTGTACCTCAACGCAAGAGAAAACTACTATTTTCGTGTGGCCAGGCCTCTGACTTCAGTAATGATGATAGTGACGTGGATTGTGATTTTATTGCTCTTGACGATCATTCGAGTAGTGATAGTGAGGAAACATATTCACCAGTGAAGCATCGGTATGTACGCCGCCGCATGCGCTCGGGTAGTGTACCCTATGCAGTGCCCAGGGGACGGAATACATCCCGGAGTACATCCCGTGGCCCTACACCAGGAATAGACAGTGAAAGTGAGGATGATGTGGCTACACTTGGCATGGATAGACCACAGGCATCAGTAGATGGTGGTAGTGGATGGTAGTGCCACAGCCATGCGTGACTCACCAGCCCAGGCTGTGACCCACGCTGCTGACTCCGCAGTTCAAGGACAAAGTGGAGCGTCAGCCACCAGCCCACCACAACCACGACTACCCGCACAACCAGCCTATGGTGTCCAGTATCCACCAGCAAACTGTATCTGGGATTGGCAGCAAAATCCCAATTTTGTTCCCAAGCCCTGCCACTTTGATGACTCTCAAAGTGGAATTCTACCTACTTGTTCCCTTGGAAACACGGCCAATGAACTGGAATTTTTTGTAATATTCTTTGACCAGCCCTTGATGGAAATTATTGTCAGGGAAAGTAACAAGTATTTTGAGTACACCATGGCAAATACGATGATATCACCACGGTCAAGACTAAACCAGTGGAAAGACAACTGTTGCAGAAATGTATTTGCTTTTTGCAACAATAATGCTTATGCCTCATGTCTATAAGCATAATATAAAAGCATACTGGTCCACAGATCGGCTAATTTCTACCCCGGTCTTCAGTGAAATCATCACAGTGAATAGGTTTATCTTACTGTTACGTATGTTGCACTTCTCTGACAAAACCAGGCCTGACAGAAGTGACAGGTTATACAAGATTAGAAATGCTTTTATGTATCTCAAACAAAAGTTCAGCATGTACGTACTTTTATCCATTCAAGAATCTTGTAATTGACGAGTCTTTGATTTTGTTCAAAGGTAGGCTGTCATTCAAGCAGTATATACCGAGCAAGAGGAAACGCTTTGGTATAAAACTGTTTGTACTCTGTGACTGTGACAGTGGCCTGGTATTGGATATTGTTGTATACACGGGAAGAAAAACATTGAAAGATACCAAGATGTTATTGGGTATCCCAGGTGACGTAGTGAGAAGCATGATGGCACCTTATCTTGGTAAGGGGCATACATTATATACCGATAATGGGTACACAAGCCCTTTGCTCAGTGATTTCTTGCGAGTGAACAAGACAGATGTGTGTGGCACAGTGCGTTCTAATCGTAAACATATGCCCAGGCTCAACGCAGGTGCTCGTGGTCATGACGTGCAGGTGTTTACTGCCAATGACATCATGGCATTACGGTGGCATGACAAATGAGATGTCACATTGTTGACAACCATTCACCATAACGAAATGCAAGACAGTGGCAAAGTTGATCGAGTGACTAATGAACGTATTCGAAAACCAGTGACAGTGATTGATTATACACAAAACATGTGCTTGGTTGACAAATGTGACATGCAGATTGGCTTTGTTGATTGTGTTCGTAAAAGTTACAAGTGGTACATGAAACTTTTCTTCCATCTCATGGACATTTCAATGCTCAGTGCATATAATATGTACCAAATGAAGACTGGCAACAGACCACCGTATGGTGAATTTTGTTTTTGTTGTCAGACAACTCATAATGAAGTACCAGGTAGCAACACCTGCTATACAACAAGGTCCTCGAATTCCTGAGAATATACCCAAGCGTTTGAGGAGGGAAGGTGATCATTTCATAATACAACTTCCTTCAACTCAGAAGAAATTTGCTCAGAAGAGATGTGTTGTCTGTGCACAAACAAAATGACGGCAACAAAGATGCAAAGACACTTGGTTTATGTGTGAGGAATGTAAGGTGCCTCTGTGTATGGTGCCTTGTTTCAAGGAGTTCCACAAGCTCCAGCAGTTCTAAAACCATGTCCAGTGATTGTAAATATGTAAATATATGACAGAACATTAGTATTATACAAGATTTGTGCATGTTTATTGTAATAAACAAAAGTGGTAAACAATAATATGATAACTTTAGTGCAGTTATTGTGTTCAATACAGTGAGTTTATAT
Source organism: Cherax quadricarinatus (assembly GCF_038502225.1). NCBI lineage: Eukaryota > Metazoa > Arthropoda > Malacostraca > Decapoda > Parastacidae > Cherax > Cherax quadricarinatus. The sequence continues at coordinate 19,270,397 of NC_091333.1, forward strand.
ATATACATTATATACAGTATTGGTCTCTCAGGTCCCAAATGTTTGTAGGAAAAGAAAAAAAATAGAAAAGAAAAGAAAAAACTACAAAAAAACGTTAAATAAAGTAATGCTCGTATGTGGAAATCGTCGATGTTGCTGCCACCAGGTCATTTTGGGTCAACTTCTTGGCACTGTATCTCGGTAATTACTGATCAGAATTTTTTTTTGTCTTATTACCTTCACAAAAGTATACTCTTTAATTCTGTAAGATTTTTTTTTTTTTTTTTTTTTTTTCAAAATTTCTTGGACACTGGAGCACCAATTCAGATTTTGGCCTTGGACCCTGAAGGGGTTAAAGCCATTTTCCTTCTTGATTACTATATCCCATCTTAATGATATCGATTAATAACTTTAATGGAGGTATATGTGAAAATGACAAATATGCTGCATCCCTTAGGTCAAGGGATTATTGCTGTCTTCAAAGGATACTCTACAGTAAGCAGTATTCAAGGCAGTGTGCACATGCTTAGAAATGGGGAAGCAGCAAGTAACAATATTGTCAATTACATAATCATTTGAGGGAGGTTCATCATGAGGTGGTATCTACACTGAATGCATGTTGATAGAAGTGTCAAGATGCATTTAAGTTCAGTTTTTTCTATATTAGGAAATGAGGATTGTGTGGAGTGAAAAAAATAGTGAAAGGAAGAGAAAAAACCTAGAATTGATACAAAATCATTTAAAGCAACAAGTTGTACATAACAGCTGAAGATGAACTGATGGAGAGGAGTCTGAAGTTCAAGAAAGCAGTGATAAATGACTCGCTTCCTTGCAGAACTCGTTATCAAGACTAGCTTTCAGCTATGCAGGAATTCACTATATTTTTTCACCACAGCCAGTATTGCAGCTACTACTGAAGCCATCACCTCAGCCACCATGAAAGCCAGTTTTTCAGCCAGCACTTCAAAGAGTAGATTCTACTGATGAGTCAACTAGCTGATTTCCCATGGGTCATCATCTAAGGTAAGTTAGATACACTAAACAGTATTACTTTTTACTATATAGTGTTTATTTTATGTACAGGTAAAACCAGAAAAATTTAATGGTTTATATTTTGAATTTGAGTATTCATATTCACAGGACTTAAACAACCCCTACAAATCTCAGGGCCAAACTTGTTAGTTTGGTTGACAGCACTTGGTAAGGGTTAAGCAAGCATTGGATGATCAGCACCCATTTGATTTTGTGGCTACCATCAGGCTCTCTGATAGTTTCTTGTAGATACCTCGCCTCCAGTTCTGTGTCATAAGTGTGCTTAGTGTGACCACTTATGAGTTTTGCTGGTGGGAATATGGAAAGCTGAAATTTCTAATCATTGTTTATACCTACTGTACTTTTACTAAATGCATAGCTGGCTATGGGTAGATCTTGACCAAGCTTCTTCCAAAATAGAGAAGCAGTGTGTGTACTAGGATAAACAAACACGTGTGTAACAGGAACACAAGTAATGCGTGCATGGTCCACAGAATCAGAGAGGGACACCAGATGAGTTAGGCTGGTTCACAGTTTCCAAAAGCCAGACCAGCAGACACCAGTGTTAGGAAGCCCTTCTAATTGCTGTATTAAACACACACACACACACACAAACAGGAAATTACAGTATTGACACCAGGTAATTTGACTCAAGAAGGGAGGAGGAAAGCTTATGGGAAATAAAGTGGTCTATGAAGTGCTGAACAAACAGTTCAAAAAGGTCTCAGTGGAAACAGGCAATACCAGAAAGTCCAAGGGGAAGGGTACACCAAGTGGTACTGGACACTATACACCCAACACGGAAAGAGGTAAAAGAAACTTGTGATGGAGCTGGAAACATCAAAGGCAGTGAGATGTGACAAGTTGTCACCATGGATTCTGTGAGAGGAAACAAAAGCAATGTTTGAACCATTAGCTAAGATCTATGAGAAGTCAATGAAAATGAGACAGCTTCTTAAGATCTGAAAGATGGCAAATGTAGCACTGTATTTATATTCAAGAAAGGAGACAGGCAGGAAGTGCTGAACTATAAAGGTTGCGAGCCTCACTCGAAGAAAGACTTAAGGAGTTAACATAATGCCTTAGCATTTCACCAGAGGATGACCTATGCAGCCAGTGGTCACCTGGCAAATCGAAGCATAGCCTTCAGTCTTTTCAGGCACTTTATACAACATAATGTCAGGCCCATCCTGGAGTACACAGAACCACACCTGAGGAAGAATGTTAAGAAACTTCAGAAATATGCAACAAGGCTTGTTCCTGAATTAACCCATTCAGGGTTGGGACCCCTGCTCTCAAATTTGCTCTCAGGGTAAAAATTTAAAAAAAAAAAAAAAAAAAAATCTTATGAAATGGTAGAGAATCTTTTTCTGAAGATAATAAAACAAAAAGTACAAAAATTGATGGAAAACTGGCAAAATTACACTTTCACGAATTTTGCTGTGTTAGCAATACACCTACCATCCGACTTACGACCTGCTCGACTTACGACCACTCGACTTACGACCGTGTTTTTTATGCCAAATTTCTGGGAAATAAACAACTATTTGTGTTGTACATAGTGTTTATCCTAAACCTTACCGTATAAAATACAGTACTAACAACATAAAAAGTAAAGTAAAACATGAAATACCAAAATAAAACAATAAAATAGTCATTACAAAAATGTTTTGTTGATATTCATTAGTAAAGTTCAACTTACGACCATTTCGACTTACGACCGGTTTCTCGGAACCGAACTCGGTCGTAAGTCGGATGGTAGGTGTATTTACGCACCAATGATTTCATCCAATTTGAGTCTGATTTTTAGGCTAATTCCATTGTTCCAGTTGACCAAATTCTTAGCTATTTCTCTGGTATGCTTTCCATTCTATCAACTGAGTAAAAGAAACTGCCTATTCAACTATTTCAACTACCTAATAAAGTGATTAGAAGTTGGTAATTTGACCAATTTCACACAAATTTCAAGAAATGCTAATTTCAAAATAGGGACCAGAATAAACAGTGCAGACATAATTGGCATTAAAATAACATATCCTCTGTTCCTTAGTCACGTCTCCAGGCCTCTTCTATATTATACTTGCTTTTCATTTTGAATTTTTATTCACACAAAATAGAATATTTACTGTTATGCAGACTACTGAATTATAGTAATAATTTTATAAACAATGTCAGTGCATTCCTAAATGCGTATTAGACTGACCAAATGGATGCGTATTGGATATGTGACATCATTTGTGTTCTCTGGAATATGTGTAGGCAAATATCGAACATTTCTGCTAGTTTGAGCTTAATTTCAAAATACAGTGGACCCTCGCCTAACGCTATTAATCTGTTCCTGAGAGCTCAACGTTAGGCGAAATAATTTTCCCTATAAGAAATAATGGAAATCAAATTAATCCGTTCCTGACACCCCAAAGTATGAACAAAAACAAATTTTTACCACATGAAATATTAATTTTAATACACACAAACTGAAGACATGCACAGTTACATGACACTTACCTTTATTGAAGATCTGGTGATGATTGATGGGATGGGAGGAGGGGAGACTGTGGATGGTGTTAATGTTTAGAAGGGGAATCCCCTTCCATTAGGACTTGAGGTGGCAAGTCCTTTTCCGGGGTTACTTCCCTTCTTCTTTTAATGCTACTAGGACCAGCTTGAGAGTCATTGGACCTCTGTCGCACAACATATCTGTCCATAGAGGCCTATACCTCCCGTTCCTTTATGACATTCCTAAAGTGTTTCACAACATTATCAGTGTAATAGTCACCAGCATGGCTTGCCCACATTTCCTTAATCTTTGAAGTAGGCAACTTCCTCAATTTCTCTATCCCCTCCTCCGTAGCAGTTTCCTCAGGTGTGGCCTCTTGCTGTTGAAGATGATCTAGCAGCTCATCAGTAGTTAGTTCTTCATTGTCCTCCACCAACTCTTCCGCATCCTCCCCACTAACCTCCAACCCCCAGGACTTCCTCAATGCCACAATGGATTCCTCAACTGGCATAGGATTCCCAGGGTTAGCCTCAAACCCTTCAAAATCTCTCTTGTCTACACGTTCTGGCCACAGTTTCTTCCAAGCAGAGTTCAAGGTCCTCTTAGTCACTTCCTCCCAAGCCTTACCTATAATGTTTACACAATTGAGGATATTAAAGTGATCTCTCCAAAGCTCTCTTAGAGCACCTTTCAAACATAGCTTTTGTGTACAGTTTCTTGAAGTTGGAAATGACCTGCTGGTCCATGGGCTGCAGGAGAGGAGTGGTATTAGGAGGCAAAAACTTCACCTTAATGAAGCTCATTTCCACAGAAAGTTGCTCTGCCACATCTGATGATGACCAGGAGCATTGTCTAATACCAGGAGGCACTTAAGGTCTAATTTCTTTTCAATTAGGTAATTTTTCACAGTGAGGGGCAAATGCATGGTGTAACCAGTCATAGAAAAAGTCCATAGTGACCCATGCCTTACTGTTTGCCTTCCACAGCACACACAAATTAGCCTTAAGGACATTGTTTTTCCTGAACGCTCTGGGAGTTTCAGAGTGATACACTAATAAAGTCTTCACTTTGCAATCACCACTAGCATTGGAACACATGAGAAGAGTAAGCCTGTCTTTCATAGGCTTATGTCCTGGGAGTGCCTTTTCCTCCTGAGTAATGTAGGTCCTGCTTGGCATTTTCTTCCAAAACAGGCCTGTTTCATCACAATTAAACACTTGTTCAGGTTTCAGTCCTTCACTGTCTATGTACTCCTTGAATTCCTGCACATATTTTTCAGCCGCTTTGTGGTCCGAACTGGCAGCCTCACCATGCCTTATCACACTATGTATGCCACTACGATTCTTAAATCTCTCAAACCAACCTTTGCTGGCCTTAAATTCACTCACATTACCGCTAGTTGCAGGCATTTTTCTAAATAAATCGTCATACAACTTCCTAGCCTTTTCACATATGGTCGCTTGAGAGATGCTATCTGTTTTTCATTTATCCACACCAATAACAGTCTCTCAACATCTTCTATCACTTGTGATCTCTGTTTCGAAAACAAAGGTGCACCTTTGGCAAGAACAGCTTCCTTGAGTGCTGTTTTTCTTGGCCACAATAGTAGCGATGGTTGATTGGGGTTTTGTGCACAACCTGGCCAGCTCGGAGACACACACTCCACTTTCATACTTAACAATGATCTCTTTCTTCATATCTATAGTAATTCTCACCCTTTTTGCCATAGGGTTGGCACTAGAAGCTTTCTTTGGGTCCATGGTGACTTATTTTGCAGGTGCAATCACTGAAAAGGCTGTGATAATGTGAAATGTTCCGATTGTATGCTTGGAAGCGACCGCGGTGGCTGGCTTGTAAACACTGGCACCCACGGAACAAGTGAGGTGGGCTCAGGCTGCACGTGGACGCGTCTTGAACGAATCGCGTTGAGCGAGTTTTTTAGCGCTAGCCGAGGCAAAATTTTTGCTTTAAAATGTATCGCTAGGCAGATTTAACGTTATGCGATGCGTTCGATAGGCAAGGGTCCACTGTACTTTCTGTCCTGAAATCAATCATAACTATTTCTGTAATATATCTTCTATTCTATCAAATGAAATGAAGAAACCTAGAATACAACCATAAAAACTACACGAAAATGCACCACAAAATCACTGTTTTAATCCAAAACCACTTTCGCAGTTTTTTCCCATTATGTACTGCGTGCCGCAGGATTTTTTTTATGTGATGCACACTTACTGCAAACACAATTCTCTCATATCTAGGTCCAAATTTACTGCTCACAGCTTATCTGAGTGAGCCGAGCTCATGGCGAAGTACTCTGGGACTGACCTGGGCTTCAAAGCCGTATAACAACTGGATCCACACTGAAAGGGTTAAGGGGCATGAGTTATGAGGAGAGGCTAATGAAATTAAATTTAATAACATTGGAGGATAGAAGAACCAGGACAGATATACTCAAGGAATAAGGTAAACAGGGACTGGCTATTTAAGATGTTGAGAAACAAACTTGGGGACACAGCTGAAATTTAAAAATATAATGGGTCACAGAGATGTCAGGAAGTATTTCTTCAGTCTTAGGGTGGTCAAAAAGTGGAATGATCTCATGAAGTGGTAGAGGCAGGCTCCATACATAATTTTAAGAGCAGCCATGATAAGGCCCACAAGACTAGGAGGGAGTGAATCTAGCAAGATGCGAGGCGAGGCCAGGAGCTAAAACTCAACCCTTGTTGCCACATGTTAGATTATATTGTGAGCACACAATATAATCTAACATGCTTTCTCATCCACTACTAGATAGTTATCAGGTGGCTTTAACCTTACTGTCACTTGGGTGCCTTCTTGACTATTTTCACTTATGTTTTATTACCCCACATACACATTTGCAGTGAACAAGGTCTGAGGACCAAAACATTTCCAGTAAATTGTCTTAGTATTTGCATTTTTTCTTTTTCCAACTATGTATAGTACTTGTATGTTGATAAAAATTTGGAATAATAACAAGTGCCATTACACATGTAAGGTCATGGAAGAACTCATGACAGCAATGAATGATACTGTACCTCTGAGGCAGACGTCCCAGAGTTCTTGTCTTAACTATAACATGGTATGGAGGGAAATGCCCCAATCAACCATTAATAAATGCTGGAGGATAATTATGGTGTTATATTTTAAATAATTTCTTGGGAAATTATGTTTTTGGTAAGTACTGAATGTGAGGGATTTAAAGATATGCACAAAGATGTAAATGAACTGTTTGAAGATGCCGAAGAAGCACCCATAGAAGAAGTTCTGAATAATCTCAATTCCAAGTTATAAAAGAGGCAGATAAAGTAACGGATAAAGAACAGCTCAAAGGCAAACAGTTAACTGCAGGAGTTAATGTGAGAAATTCCAGGTTATTTGGAAAATTTGCTGATGTCTTTTCTGAAAAGGATCCTGATGTGTAATGACATTGCTGTGAATCAGGGTCTGGAACTGGTGGTAATGCCTTTTTGTCAGTTGTTGAAAGTACAGTACAACCTCAGTTTAAGGGATTCTGGATTAAGCAGATAAAATCTGTGGCCAGATAACATTGAGAAGCAAAGGACAAAGTTGGTTAAATCCATAATTATAAATTATTCTTACAGTCTGCTGAGTAAGTTCATTTTGGATACAGTGGAACCTCAAATATCGAACTTAGTCCGTTCCAGGAGCTAGTTCTAAATTCGAAAAAGTCTTAAAAGCGAAGCAATATTTCCCATAAGAAATAATGGAAATACAGTTAATCAGTTCCAGAAACCCAAAAATATTCACAAAAAAAATACATTTTATAGAGATTAATTATAGTTTTACATACAACAAATATAATGTTTAATTATGTATTAATAAATTTAAATAAACATATAAAATAACATTCTTACTTACCTTTATTGAATGCCACTAGGACCAGCTTGAGAGTCATTGGACCCTTGTCTCACAAAATAACTGTCCACAGTCCTCTGTTTCTAGCACCTCTTTAAGATTTCCCTAAAATGGGACATGGTTCTGTCACTGAACTTGTTGCAAAGATGGCTTGTTTCAGCTTGCTCAGGGTGGTATTTCTCCACAAACATTTGGGCATCATTCCACTTGGCACAAATCTCCTTAATCTTTGAACTGGAATGCAACTTCCTTGCCTTTTCACAAATAATCGTATCTGAAACACTATCACCTGCCATCTCTTTATCCTCGATCCACACCAGCAACAACTTCTCAACCTGATCGATTGTCTGTGGTCTTTTTTTGGTTAGCATATTAACACCTTTCGCAACATCAGCTTCCTTGATTTGTCCTTTCTTTGCCAGGATAGAACTGATGGTCGACTTGTTTTTCCCATACATTCTGGCAAGCTCAAGTTTTACACCACACTCATACTTCTGTATTATTTCCTTCTTCACATCTATGGTGTTTCTCACTTTCTTTACCACAGGGGTACCACTAGCAAGTTTCTTTGGACTCATGGTAGCTTATTTCACAGCCCCACAAGCACTAGACACAAAGAAATAATTGTAAAATGTTTGAATGAGAGCGCAGGTTAGTGTTCACTCGAGCATCAACAAAACCAGACTGGCTCACGATGCCTGCGCGGGGACACGGACAGAGTGGGCTGCTGGACAGGTCCGTTACCCAGCGGTTCGAAAATAGGGGCGAGTTTGATAATAGGGACAAAGTTGGTTCGAAAAAAGTGGTCGATTTTCGACGAGTTTGATAAACGATAAGTTCGAAATTTGAGGTTTCACTGTATATGTACAGTGGGCCCCCAGATTTCGTCTGGTGTGGAAATCATACAATTCGGGTTTCAACCACTTTTTTTTGGCAAAATTTTACCCAGAGTTTTGTACATCTGCTTGGAAATTGTCCATACCAGACACGTCCGCCTGGGCCGCTCATTCTTTCGTGACTCACTCTTGGGCATATTAAATGTCTTATTTTTTGTTAATATAAACATTTTCATTAATCCATCTATGATATTTTCTTCAAAATTATATAAACACGTTACATAGCATATAAACATGCCTTTGTTACTCATTCACTAAGAGTGTCCCTTTAGTCTTAATACCATAGTAATAATACTAATACATAATAATAATCACTCTTGAGCACATTGTGTAAAGGTAGAAAGTTGAAAGTGAACATAGAAAAGAGTAAGGTAATGAGGGTATCAAATTATTTAGATAAAGAAAAATTGGATATCATATTGGAGAGGAGGAGTATGGAAAAAGTGAATGTTTTCAGATAGTACTTGGGAGTTGACGTGTCAGCGGATGGATGTATGAAGGATGAGGTTAACCATAGAATTGATGAAGGAAAAAAGGTGAGTGGTGCATTGAGGTATATGTGGAGACAAAAAACATTATCTATGGAGGCAAAGAAGGGAATGTATGAAAGTATAGTGGTACCAACACACTTGTATGGGTGTGAAGCTTGGGTTGTAAATGCTGCAGCGAGGAGGCGGTGGAGATGTCCTGTCTAAGGGCAATGTGTGTGCAGAGAATTCGGAGTGTGGAAATTAGAAAGTGTGGAGTTAATAAAAGTATTAGTCAGAGGGCTGAAGAGGGGTTGAAGTGGTTTGGTCATTTAGAGAGAATGCATCAAAGTAGAATGACATGGAGAGTGTATAAATCTGTAGGGGAAGGAAGGTGGGGTAGGGGGAAAAGGAGGTTTTGTTGGCGAGGGGCTTGGACTTACAGCAAGCATGCATGAGCGTGTTAGATAAGAGTGAATGGAGACGAATGGTATTTGGGACCTGACGAGCTGTTGGAGTGTGAGCAGGGTAACATTTAGTGAAGGGACTCGGGGAAACCGGTTATTTTTATATAGCCGGACTTGAGTACTGGAAACGGGAAGTACAATGCCTGTACTTTTAATTAAAGAGGGGTTTGGGATATTGGCAGTTTGGCGGGATATGTTGTGTATCTTTATATGTACATATATACTTCTAAACTGTTGTGTTCTGGCCACCTCTGTAAAAACAGTGATTATGTATGAGTGAGGTGAAAGTATTGAATGATGAGGGTATTTTCTTTTTGGGGATTTTCTTTCTTTTTGGGTCACCCTGCCTCGGTGGGAGATGGCCAACTTGTTTAAAAAAAAAAAAAAGTATAGATATTTTCATTAATCCATCTATGATATTTTCTTCAATTATATAAGAAACATGTTACATAGCATATAAACATGCAATGTTTATATGCTATGGAGGGGTGGTAGTCAGTGGAGGGAAAACATTACATTTTCTCTGGTCCAGCATTAGAGGAAACGTGTATGAAACTGCATTGGCTCAGCCACCGTCCTTAACCCTTTGAGGGTCGACAGGCCCTCTCCGAGACTTGTTCTCTGGGTCGGCCAAATTTAAAAAAAAAAAATTATTTTTTCTTATGAAAAGATAGAGAATCTTTTCCCGATCATAATAATGCCAAAAGTATGAAATTTGATGGAAAACTTATGGAATTATGCTTTCGCAAAGTTAGCGGTCTCGACGATGTTTACACATCGGCGATTTTGCCCAATTTGAGCCCTATTTTCGGCCAATTCCAGTGTACTAGTCGACAAAAATCATAACTATTTCGCTAGAACTCCATTTTTTCTATTGAACGAGTACAAGAAACCACCCATTTACTGATTTCAACTATCCAATACAGTGGTCAGAATTTAGCAATTTTGCCAATTTCACACAAATTTCAAAAGATGCCAATTTCCAAAAAGGGTCCAGAATAAACAAGAAAGACATTCCTGGCACCAAAATAACATTTCCCCTGTTCGTTAGTGACATCCCCAGGTCCCTCTTATATTTCTTTGGCTTTCCACTTTCAATTTTTATTCTTACAAAAAATAGAAGATTTACTGTTATGAAGACTGCTGCATTAGTGTAGAAATGGTATAAAGAATATCAGCGCACTTGTGAAAGAATATTAAACTCACCAGTTGACGTGTATTGGACGCTTGGCATGATTTGTTTACTTTTGAACTTTGGTAAAAATCGAACATTTCTGCTACTTTGAGCTCAATTTCAAGGTACTTTTCATTGTAAAACCAGTCAAAATCATCTCAATTTCTGTAATATGTCTTCCATTCTATAAAATGAGACCAAGAAAACTAGAATACAACAATAAATACCATACGAAAATACAGTGCAAATTCGCAGCTTTATTCCAAAAACACGGTCAAAGTTTTTTTTTCTCATGCACCGTGTGCTGCAGGATTTTTTTTTATACTGCACACACTGACCACATAGACCCATTCTTTCATGTGTATGCCTACCAGCTTTCTCCCACTAGATTTGAGGGCGCTAGAATTTAGGCGTACTAGTACGTCAAAAACCCTGGGTCGTAAGCCGTACTAGTACGGTCGAAACCCTCAAAGGGTTAATACGTGACGCTTTTGCTTATAATTCTCGGCATGAATTATTCATTACTTCTCCCTTTGTTTATGATGGCATCTAAAGGTAGTTGTTAGAAATGATTAAACTCAGTGAACATGGTATGTCAATGGTAATAGTATGGCTCTGGGCCGCAGTGTAGGTAGCCAGTAGGTGTAGCCCAGGCAGGCTACATGGCTACCTACACTGACTTCCTACAAATAAATACTACTCACGTCTCGCCCTACATTAAGACTACAAATATTTTAAGGTAAGTAATGAATTACTGTGTATGAATTTTACTTTTTATTGTTTTTAATGCCTAGTTCTATTACTAACTTAATTTATTTTTGTTAATATTTTTGGATATCTGGAATGGATTAATTGGATTTACATTATTTCTTATGGGAATTATTCGGTTTTTGTCCATTTCGAATTTCGACTGACCTTCTGGAATGCATTAAGGACAAAAACCGGGGGTCCACTGTAAATCTTATTCACTGAAGCCACTGCTGCTCACATAGATCTATATCTTAATCATAGCACCCTCAAATATGCTGTGAACTGTAAATTTTGGCCTAGACATGAGAGAATGGGTTTGTCTGCTGGATGTGCACAGCATAAAAGAAATCCTGCCCCATGAAGTGCATGAACAATTAACCTCTGATCTTTTGGGTTAAAATAGCAATTTTGAGGTATTTTCTAAGGCATGTCTTACTGATTTATTAGCTGTTTCTGGATGTCAACTGATAAATCAGAAGATTTCCTACTGAAATGGAGAAGATTTTTGCGAGTTTCAGATTGAAAGTGGCCTGATTTTCCTGTGGGGTCCCCCACAACACCCCAGTACTCGGGTATGTTGTTCAGATTTTTACTAGGTCTGCTTCACTTATTTGGACAACCTAAACCATGACCAATAATCCTGGGTTGTATTTTTAATTTGTAAGCTTAGAATTAGGGTAAAACTTCAATTTTTTTGTGTGTGATGGATTCAAAATGGAGGGGAAGTGTTATGTAGGAGAGGTCTTGGGATGTGATTAATGAACAGAGGAAAGATTGCTCAAGTGGCCAGAATGCTTAGTGTGTATATTTTGACCTATTTTTAAATTGAATCCTGTGTAAAACTGACTAGATTACCAAGTTCTGGGTGATTCATAAAGAAGTTCTTATAGTTGTGCACAGTCGATAGAATGGGAGGCATACTAGCAAAATCATCAGGAATTGGGTCTGTCTGAGCAGTGGAATTGGCCTAAATTAAGCCTCAAAGTGGGCAATATCACTGATGCATAAATTATGCCCAGACTTCCAACATATGCTTGGAAGCGACCGCGGTGGCTGGCTTGTAAACACTGGCACCCACGGAACAAGTGAGGTGGGCTCAGGCTGCACGTGGACGCGTCTTGAACGAATCGCGTTGAGCGAGTTTTTTAGCGCTAGCCGAGGCAAAATTTTTGCTTTAAAATGTATCGCTAGGCAGATTTAACGTTATGCGATGCGTTCGATAGGCAAGGGTCCACTGTACTTTCTGTCCTGAAATCAATCATAACTATTTCTGTAATATATCTTCTATTCTATCAAATGAAATGAAGAAACCTAGAATACAACCATAAAAACTACACGAAAATGCACCACAAAATCACTGTTTTAATCCAAAACCACTTTCGCAGTTTTTTCCCATTATGTACTGCGTGCCGCAGGATTTTTTTTATGTGATGCACACTTACTGCAAACACAATTCTCTCATATCTAGGTCCAAATTTACTGCTCACAGCTTATCTGAGTGAGCCGAGCTCATGGCGAAGTACTCTGGGACTGACCTGGGCTTTAAAGCCGTATAACAACTGGATCCACACTGAAAGGGTTAAGGGGCATGAGTTATGAGGAGAGGCTAATGAAATTAAATTTAATAACATTGGAGGATAGAAGAACCAGGACAGATATACTCAAGGAATAAGGTAAACAGGGACTGGCTATTTAAGATGTTGAGAAACAAACTTGGGGACACAGCTGAAATTTAAAAATATAATGGGTCACAGAGATGTCAGGAAGTATTTCTTCAGTCTTAGGGTGGTCAAAAAGTGGAATGATCTCATGAAGTGGTAGAGGCAGGCTCCATACATAATTTTAAGAGCAGCCATGATAAGGCCCACAAGACTAGGAGGGAGTGAATCTAGCAAGATGCGAGGCGAGGCCAGGAGCTAAAACTCAACCCTTGTTGCCACATGTTAGATTATATTGTGAGCACACAATATAATCTAACATGCTTTCTCATCCACTACTAGATAGTTATCAGGTGGCTTTAACCTTACTGTCACTTGGGTGCCTTCTTGACTATTTTCACTTATGTTTTATTACCCCACATACACATTTGCAGTGAACAAGGTCTGAGGACCAAAACATTTCCAGTAAATTGTCTTAGTATTTGCATTTTTTCTTTTTCCAACTATGTATAGTACTTGTATGTTGATAAAAATTTGGAATAATAACAAGTGCCATTACACATGTAAGGTCATGGAAGAACTCATGACAGCAATGAATGATACTGTACCTCTGAGGCAGACGTCCCAGAGTTCTTGTCTTAACTATAACATGGTATGGAGGGAAATGCCCCAATCAACCATTAATAAATGCTGGAGGATAATTATGGTGTTATATTTTAAATAATTTCTTGGGAAATTATGTTTTTGGTAAGTACTGAATGTGAGGGATTTAAAGATATGCACAAAGATGTAAATGAACTGTTTGAAGATGCCGAAGAAGCACCCATAGAAGAAGTTCTGAATAATCTCAATTCCAAGTTATAAAAGAGGCAGATAAAGTAACGGATAAAGAACAGCTCAAAGGCAAACAGTTAACTGCAGGAGTTAATGTGAGAAATTCCAGGTTATTTGGAAAATTTGCTGATGTCTTTTCTGAAAAGGATCCTGATGTGTAATGACATTGCTGTGAATCAGGGTCTGGAACTGGTGGTAATGCCTTTTTGTCAGTTGTTGAAAGTACAGTACAACCTCAGTTTAAGGGATTCTGGATTAAGCAGATAAAATCTGTGGCCAGATAACATTGAGAAGCAAAGGACAAAGTTGGTTAAATCCATAATTATAAATTATTCTTACAGTCTGCTGAGTAAGTTCATTTTGGATACAGTGGAACCTCAAATATCGAACTTAGTCCGTTCCAGGAGCTAGTTCTAAATTCGAAAAAGTCTTAAAAGCGAAGCAATATTTCCCATAAGAAATAATGGAAATACAGTTAATCAGTTCCAGAAACCCAAAAATATTCACAAAAAAAATACATTTTATAGAGATTAATTATAGTTTTACATACAACAAATATAATGTTTAATTATGTATTAATAAATTTAAATAAACATATAAAATAACATTCTTACTTACCTTTATTGAATGCCACTAGGACCAGCTTGAGAGTCATTGGACCCTTGTCTCACAAAATAACTGTCCACAGTCCTCTGTTTCTAGCACCTCTTTAAGATTTCCCTAAAATGGGACATGGTTCTGTCACTGAACTTGTTGCAAAGATGGCTTGTTTCAGCTTGCTCAGGGTGGTATTTCTCCACAAACATTTGGGCATCATTCCACTTGGCACAAATCTCCTTAATCTTTGAACTGGAATGCAACTTCCTTGCCTTTTCACAAATAATCGTATCTGAAACACTATCACCTGCCATCTCTTTATCCTCGATCCACACCAGCAACAACTTCTCAACCTGATCGATTGTCTGTGGTCTTTTTTTGGTTAGCATATTAACACCTTTCGCAACATCAGCTTCCTTGATTTGTCCTTTCTTTGCCAGGATAGAACTGATGGTCGACTTGTTTTTCCCATACATTCTGGCAAGCTCAAGTTTTACACCACACTCATACTTCTGTATTATTTCCTTCTTCACATCTATGGTGTTTCTCACTTTCTTTACCACAGGGGTACCACTAGCAAGTTTCTTTGGACTCATGGTAGCTTATTTCACAGCCCCACAAGCACTAGACACAAAGAAATAATTGTAAAATGTTTGAATGAGAGCGCAGGTTAGTGTTCACTCGAGCATCAACAAAACCAGACTGGCTCACGATGCCTGCGCGGGGACACGGACAGAGTGGGCTGCTGGACAGGTCCGTTACCCAGCGGTTCGAAAATAGGGGCGAGTTTGATAATAGGGACAAAGTTGGTTCGAAAAAAGTGGTCGATTTTCGACGAGTTTGATAAACGATAAGTTCGAAATTTGAGGTTTCACTGTATATGTACAGTGGGCCCCCAGATTTCGTCTGGTGTGGAAATCATACAATTCGGGTTTCAACCACTTTTTTTTGGCAAAATTTTACCCAGAGTTTTGTACATCTGCTTGGAAATTGTCCATACCAGACACGTCCGCCTGGGCCGCTCATACTTTCGTGACTCACTCTTGGGCATATTAAATGTCTTATTTTTTGTTAATATAAACATTTTCATTAATCCATCTATGATATTTTCTTCAAAATTATATAAACACGTTACATAGCATATAAACATGCCTTTGTTACTCATTCACTAAGAGTGTCCCTTTAGTCTTAATACCATAGTAATAATACTAATACATAATAATAATCACTCTTGAGCACATTGTGTAAAGGTAGAAAGTTGAAAGTGAACATAGAAAAGAGTAAGGTAATGAGGGTATCAAATTATTTAGATAAAGAAAAATTGGATATCATATTGGAGAGGAGGAGTATGGAAAAAGTGAATGTTTTCAGATAGTACTTGGGAGTTGACGTGTCAGCGGATGGATGTATGAAGGATGAGGTTAACCATAGAATTGATGAAGGAAAAAAGGTGAGTGGTGCATTGAGGTATATGTGGAGACAAAAAACATTATCTATGGAGGCAAAGAAGGGAATGTATGAAAGTATAGTGGTACCAACACACTTGTATGGGTGTGAAGCTTGGGTTGTAAATGCTGCAGCGAGGAGGCGGTGGAGATGTCCTGTCTAAGGGCAATGTGTGTGCAGAGAATTCGGAGTGTGGAAATTAGAAAGTGTGGAGTTAATAAAAGTATTAGTCAGAGGGCTGAAGAGGGGTTGAAGTGGTTTGGTCATTTAGAGAGAATGCATCAAAGTAGAATGACATGGAGAGTGTATAAATCTGTAGGGGAAGGAAGGTGGGGTAGGGGGAAAAGGAGGTTTTGTTGGCGAGGGGCTTGGACTTACAGCAAGCATGCATGAGCGTGTTAGATAAGAGTGAATGGAGACGAATGGTATTTGGGACCTGACGAGCTGTTGGAGTGTGAGCAGGGTAACATTTAGTGAAGGGACTCGGGGAAACCGGTTATTTTTATATAGCCGGACTTGAGTACTGGAAACGGGAAGTACAATGCCTGTACTTTTAATTAAAGAGGGGTTTGGGATATTGGCAGTTTGGCGGGATATGTTGTGTATCTTTATATGTACATATATACTTCTAAACTGTTGTGTTCTGGCCACCTCTGTAAAAACAGTGATTATGTATGAGTGAGGTGAAAGTATTGAATGATGAGGGTATTTTCTTTTTGGGGATTTTCTTTCTTTTTGGGTCACCCTGCCTCGGTGGGAGATGGCCAACTTGTTTAAAAAAAAAAAAAAGTATAGATATTTTCATTAATCCATCTATGATATTTTCTTCAATTATATAAGAAACATGTTACATAGCATATAAACATGCAATGTTTATATGCTATGGAGGGGTGGTAGTCAGTGGAGGGAAAACATTACATTTTCTCTGGTCCAGCATTAGAGGAAACGTGTATGAAACTGCATTGGCTCAGCCACCGTCCTTAACCCTTTGAGGGTCGACAGGCCCTCTCCGAGACTTGTTCTCTGGGTCGGCCAAATTTAAAAAAAAAAAATTATTTTTTCTTATGAAAAGATAGAGAATCTTTTCCCGATCATAATAATGCCAAAAGTATGAAATTTGATGGAAAACTTATGGAATTATGCTTTCGCAAAGTTAGCGGTCTCGACGATGTTTACACATCGGCGATTTTGCCCAATTTGAGCCCTATTTTCGGCCAATTCCAGTGTACTAGTCGACAAAAATCATAACTATTTCGCTAGAACTCCATTTTTTCTATTGAACGAGTACAAGAAACCACCCATTTACTGATTTCAACTATCCAATACAGTGGTCAGAATTTAGCAATTTTGCCAATTTCACACAAATTTCAAAAGATGCCAATTTCCAAAAAGGGTCCAGAATAAACAAGAAAGACATTCCTGGCACCAAAATAACATTTCCCCTGTTCGTTAGTGACATCCCCAGGTCCCTCTTATATTTCTTTGGCTTTCCACTTTCAATTTTTATTCTTACAAAAAATAGAAGATTTACTGTTATGAAGACTGCTGCATTAGTGTAGAAATGGTATAAAGAATATCAGCGCACTTGTGAAAGAATATTAAACTCACCAGTTGACGTGTATTGGACGCTTGGCATGATTTGTTTACTTTTGAACTTTGGTAAAAATCGAACATTTCTGCTACTTTGAGCTCAATTTCAAGGTACTTTTCATTGTAAAACCAGTCAAAATCATCTCAATTTCTGTAATATGTCTTCCATTCTATAAAATGAGACCAAGAAAACTAGAATACAACAATAAATACCATACGAAAATACAGTGCAAATTCGCAGCTTTATTCCAAAAACACGGTCAAAGTTTTTTTTTCTCATGCACCGTGTGCTGCAGGATTTTTTTTTATACTGCACACACTGACCACATAGACCCATTCTTTCATGTGTATGCCTACCAGCTTTCTCCCACTAGATTTGAGGGCGCTAGAATTTAGGCGTACTAGTACGTCAAAAACCCTGGGTCGTAAGCCGTACTAGTACGGTCGAAACCCTCAAAGGGTTAATACGTGACGCTTTTGCTTATAATTCTCGGCATGAATTATTCATTACTTCTCCCTTTGTTTATGATGGCATCTAAAGGTAGTTGTTAGAAATGATTAAACTCAGTGAACATGGTATGTCAATGGTAATAGTATGGCTCTGGGCCGCAGTGTAGGTAGCCAGTAGGTGTAGCCCAGGCAGGCTACATGGCTACCTACACTGACTTCCTACAAATAAATACTACTCACGTCACGCCCTACATTAAGACTACAAATATTTTAAGGTAAGTAATGAATTACTGTGTATGAATTTTACTTTTTATTGTTTTTAATGCCTAGTTCTATTACTAACTTAATTTATTTTTGTTAATATTTTTGGATATCTGGAATGGATTAATTGGATTTACATTATTTCTTATGGGAAATATTCGGTTTTTGTCCATTTCGAATTTCGACTGACCTTCTGGAATGCATTAAGGACAAAAACCGGGGGTCCACTGTAAATCTTATTCACTGAAGCCACTGCTGCTCACATAGATCTATATCTTAATCATAGCACCCTCAAATATGCTGTGAACTGTAAATTTTGGCCTAGACATGAGAGAATGGGTTTGTCTGCTGGATGTGCACAGCATAAAAGAAATCCTGCCCCATGAAGTGCATGAACAATTAACCTCTGATCTTTTGGGTTAAAATAGCAATTTTGAGGTATTTTCTAAGGCATGTCTTACTGATTTATTAGCTGTTTCTGGATGTCAACTGATAAATCAGAAGATTTCCTACTGAAATGGAGAAGATTTTTGCGAGTTTCAGATTGAAAGTGGCCTGATTTTCCTGTGGGGTCCCCCACAACACCCCAGTACTCGGGTATGTTGTTCAGATTTTTACTAGGTCTGCTTCACTTATTTGGACAACCTAAACCATGACCAATAATCCTGGGTTGTATTTTTAATTTGTAAGCTTAGAATTAGGGTAAAACTTCAATTTTTTTGTGTGTGATGGATTCAAAATGGAGGGGAAGTGTTATGTAGGAGAGGTCTTGGGATGTGATTAATGAACAGAGGAAAGATTGCTCAAGTGGCCAGAATGCTTAGTGTGTATATTTTGACCTATTTTTAAATTGAATCCTGTGTAAAACTGACTAGATTACCAAGTTCTGGGTGATTCATAAAGAAGTTCTTATAGTTGTGCACAGTCGATAGAATGGGAGGCATACTAGCAAAATCATCAGGAATTGGGTCTGTCTGAGCAGTGGAATTGGCCTAAATTAAGCCTCAAAGTGGGCAATATCACTGATGCATAAATTATGCCCAGACTTCCAACATAGCATCTGCAAAATTTCATGAGTTTTCCATCAAATCTTGCATTTTATGTCAATACCTTCAGAAAAAGATTCTCTACCATCTCAGATTTTTTTTTTAACCTGAGTGGCTGGCACATAGGTCTATGTTATTGATGTAAGGGTTCCTCATGTAGCTCTACATTTTGAGCACAGCTCCCTCAGATAAACTGTGTGCAGTGAATTTTGATTCAGATATGAGAGAATAGGTCTGTGTGAAGAGCATGCACAGTATAAAAATAATCTTGCCTCATGCAGTGCATGATGGGAAAAGCAAACTCTGACCTTATGTTTGGTTTAAAATAGCAACTTTTGAGGTGTTTTCTAGGATGATTTTATTAAGTGGCTTTTTCTTGGTATCATTTGACAGAATGGAAGCTATACTGTTGAAATAGAGATGAATTTAGTTGGTTGGAGGACCAGAAATAACTTGAAATTGGGCTTGAAGTACTGGAAATATTAGATTTTTACCAGTTTTTTTGAGGATGGGTAAGGCTTCCCTACACTCCCCCCAGTCCATTTTATGGGTTTTTAATAGGTCTGATTTAATTACCGGGACTCCGTAAACCATGACCAATCTTTCTTGGTTATATTTTATTATCTGAGAAGTAGGGCAAATCGTTGATTTTTTGTGTATAATGAATTCAAAATGGAAAGTAATATAAGAGAGGCTTGGGAAACATGATTACTGAACAGAGGAAATGTTTTAGTGCCTGGAATGTCTATAGTGTTTACTTTGGACTCTATTTTTAAATTAGAATTAATTTTGTGTAAAATTGGCCAAATTACAGACTTCTGTACACTTTATAGGATAGTTCTGATAGTTAAATTTTTTTTTGTGTGTGTGCTCAATTGATGGAACAGAAGGCATTCTAGTGAAATAGCTAAGAATTTGGTTGAAAGAAACAATGGAATTGGCTTAAAATACGACTCAGTGGACAAAATTGCCGGTGTAAATTGCACCTATACCACTAACTTTGAGCCTGCGTAATTCTGTAAGTTTACCTTGAGTGCAGGTTCATTCATTAGATCTTTGCTAAGTTGAGCTTTCCCTTTCCACAGTGGCTGTAGGTAACATGCACAACAGATTGTCAACACCCCAAGACAGAAAAATCTCTAGTCAGGTTTGCTACCAAACAGCAAAGAAGCAAGTAATGTTTTTTTTTCTAATTGTGGTCTGAAGGAAGCTACTACCACAATCAGGGATCTCACTAGGAAAACAAAGAGCCTTGTTGATACAAAGGCTGGAGTGTCATACCATGTGGACATTGCAATAAAGTTTGTGGGAGAGACCAAAGATGAAACACTTTCCTGGGTTGTACACATTAAAAGTCGCAAACATTTAATGATCTGGAGGTCAGACACAACTTAAAAAATGAAAGCCTACAAAGGCATTGTTGCCTAGAATCACCAGTAATTAGTCTTGGAAAGAGTGTAGAATATGAAGTTTAAGCCTCTCTGAATGTTTAGGCAGAATGATCTTAGCTCACCAAGAATCGACCATCAGTTGAAAATTAGTTGTATGAATAAAACAACATGAAATTTATGCTCTTTACTGAGAAAACATTCAATCCAGCAGATACTCAATATGAAATTTGTGGCATTTACTGAGATGTTCATCCACCAGGGATGAAATGTCCAGTATATGCCATAAATTTTTTAGTATTCTCCATATACAGTGGACCCCGGATTTCGTAGTCGTCGGATTTTGTAATATTCGGAAATAGTGACTTTTTTCTTTCAAAATATTGGCTGTGATCGTCATTGAGCTCAGTAATAGTCATTCGTCCCAAACGCGTCCGCACAGCAACAGTAACCCACACTGTGTGCCATTGTTCATCAGCCAGTGAGCACGATCCCACACGTTCATACAATACATTTTGTATTATTCCGTTCTTTTTAGTGCTTGCAACTGCTAAATAAGCCACCATGGGCCCCAAGGAAGTTCAAAGTGCAAGCCAGCCCTTTGGTAAAGGGCTGAGAGAGAGGGGAGAATGTGCCGCCTTCAGTGATTCTGCAATATGTACGATACTAAAGCAGCAGGAGTTGATAAAGGCTATAGCGCCAGCCAGTAATAACGTGTAGCAAGTTAAGCGATTAATCGATAGAAAAAGGACAGCACGAACTGACTCCTCTAATGTTGTTGGAGGTATATAGGGCTACTGAGAACACCGCCGTCTCTGCTGCCGCTATCACCACCATGTAAGGCTTATCTTTCAGTGGCCCTTATACACCCAACAGCATCAACACACCATCACTCGCTGCATACATAATACATGTACGTATGTTATTCATTCTAGAGTATATCATGTTTCTATGTTATTAATATTGTTTATTATGTCATATTAGATGAATTATGCTTGATAAATAAGCTGTCGAGTTGATATTTGTGTCATACTGAAGGACTATCTTGTCCTGTCTCTCTCCCAACACTCCTCCGCCGCCACAATTCCTAACGTATGCCAGAAACAGATCTCTCTGGAACACTTTTTGAGCAACAGGGGTCTAGTGACTCAAGCTGGTCCTAGTGGCATTAAAAAACAAAGAAGGGAAGTAACCCCAGAAAAAGACTTGGTACCTGAAGTCTTTATGGAAGGGGATTCCCCTTCCAAACAACAGTAATTCCTCCATCCTCTTCCCTTCTCTCGTCTTCCATACATCAACAAGTCTTCAATAAAGGTAAGTGTCATTTTATTATTGTCTCATTGTTTTGTGTGTTGGTAAATGTATATTTCATGTAAAAAATTTTTTTTTTAATACTTTTGGGTATCTGGAACAGATTAATTGGATTTACATTATTTCTTATGGGGAAAATGAATTCAGAAATTGTCAGATTTGGGTTTAGTCACTCTCTCAGGAACGGATTAATTACGATAACCGGGGGTCCACTGTACTTGTTAGTACATATACAGTGGTACCCCGAGTTTCGTACAGCTCCCAACTCGAACAATTGTGTAAGTGCATTATTGTAAGTGCTTTCATACGTGTATTTTTGGGAGTCTGAAACGGACTAATTTTATTTACATTATTCCTTATGGGAACAAATTCGTTCGGTAACAGCACTCGAACAGCCTTCTGGAACAAATTATGGCCGAAACTCAGGGGTACCACTGTACCCATATTATACCTTTGATATTCAGTTATGTTACTTGCCTCACCCATTTGGTGTACCCCACCTACTCTAGACCTGTCCTTTATTCTATTATACATTTTTCAACAAACCAGCCATAGCCCACTGAGGCAGGGTGACCTAAAAAGAAAAATTAAAGTATCTCTTTTTAAATTTAGTAATTTATACAGGAGACGGGGTTACTAGCCCCTTGCTCCCGGCATTTTAGTCGCCTCTTACGACATGTATGGCTTAGGGAGGAAGAAATCTGTTCCTCTTCCCAATAGATCTGTTATATACACACAAATTTTTTTCTTAACCATGAGCAAAATGCATCTTAGTTAAAGTTTCCTGCCACTACACGTGTCTAGATTATTTTCTACTTAGCCTTACACCAACATCAAGACATTCCCTTGAAGAGGAAGGAGTATCATCATCAAATTCTTGAGGGGTTTAATGATGTTACTCCTTGATGCTGGTGAGGGGCTCTTGATCTAGGGAATTGAACCTGTGCTCCAATTCCCTGAATGCCTTCCATTTCACCCCCCCCCCACCCCTGGTGGGGAGGGGGTGGTTAAGTAAATATTTGAAAGAGGTCTAAAACAAGTAGGTACATCATAAAGATAAATTATTTTTTAAAATTTATTTGTTCTGACACTTCACTGACCCATTATATATGGTAATTAATCACTTTTGTTAAGTTAATAAAATTTTAACATTTTGGTATATAAAACTTTAGACATATAAAAGTTCAGACAAACATCAACAGCTGCCTAATTGTACAATTACTGCATACAATGATGAACAGATATATCAATACATTGTTAAAACAAATGTTCAAGTGGGAAGCAGATACAAGGAACATTTCTAATATTCATTACGTAACAAATTCTTCCCGTACAAAGAAACAGCAACAAGTTTACAATCTAACGAGTAACCAAAGCCATGCCTGTCCAAAAATAAATATAAGGGTCAGCTTGATTCTTTTATAAATTTGAGGTACACTCTTGCAATATACATACATACAAAACGAGTGTCAGCTAAATGCTTTGTAAATGTGAGGTACAATCTTGCAATTCATTAACAAAGAAATGTGATAGTGAATAGATTAGCAGTTCCTGGAGAACTCACTCTCTACCAGGAATCTTAATAGCTAAAACAAATTTAATTGATCAATGTCTGTCAGGGAGCTGTAGGTCTGCTAAAAACAAGTAACCATTATAAAATTTAAAGCCTACAATAAATAGCAGATAAATACAGTATACATTACCTAAATATAGTAAGAAAAACTTGTGCTCCTAAATATTAATATAAAATTTAAATGCATTATAGGAATCAAATTGATTACCAAATAAAACTGGTAAAAAAATTCAAAACTATATACAATATGAAGTACCAAACATTAAAAAACTTGTGTAATATTAAAACACATTTTGGGATAGCATCTGCATGAATGGAACTAGGTATTAAATGCTTTGCATTAGAACCAGAAAGCACGGTTGATTTTTTTTTTTTTTTACTAATGAGCCAAGGCAAATATAACTGTTTTGTGTGTGTACACCTTTTTTAAGCTTTAAATGGAAAGTGCAAGTTTTTTTTTTTCATAAAATACTAACCATACAAACAATAAGTGACAAGTAGCTGGTAGAACTGCTGGTAAATGTTCATATACAAACCGATATTTTTTTAAATGTTACTCACTATTCAAACTAAGTTGAATAATACAGTACAACACAATAGGATTGGTTCGATGAACCACACAGGAACTCGGCTTATTAAATGCACAATACCCCTAAAATACCAGAAAAATCTCCCTGTAATGCTTATAAATAACTGAATTGATGGTATATTGTGTAGAAACACAATCATAATTCTATATCAATTTCCTTTCAACTTAATTTTAAGAAAACATTCAGCAAATTTTTTTTTTCTTTTTGGACCCAGAATATTTCAGCTGACATAGGTAGGTGGCATTTTCCATAGGTCATCAAATCAACACTTCTCCCCCCACCCCTACACACAAAAGAAAAAAAAAAATGCTTTGGAATTGGTTTTTATAAGTCGCACAATTGTACCGAGAATGCCACATCTAGAGGTGGCAGTTGTAGACAAAAAGGAAGTCATAAGTATTAGAGGATTAGTATGGTTAACCTTTAACTTTTTTTTTTTTTATTATCAGAAATATCACAAGGTCAAAATGTACAATGATTCTCTTTGAAAGCCCTCAGCAGTGTATAATATATATACATACATACATATAATGCATACCTCAACCGTCTTGATCATGCAGGTAAGCAACATGCAAACTAATAATACAGCACTTCTCTGAGGTATGAACTACACTGACTATGTGTGTAATCATTGCCAGGAGTTGAATAATCATTTACTAGTCAAAGGGAAAACCCATTCCATCATCAAAAATGCAATACTCCCTCATATCGTCGTATGAACCATTCACCAACTAAAAACAGTGTCTTGTTTAAGGGCCAATATTCGACTACCTCTCAGTCAACTGGGAGAGCAGTATGAGGCATTATAGTTAATGAAAACACTTACAAACCTCAGGAGTAACACGTGCACAATTGTCAAAGAATACAAGACCTCTTGGGCAGAAGAGAGATGGGGTTACTCATAGAAGTGTGATGAATGGCTAAGGTAATACAACAGAAGACAGTAAGTAAATAAACCTACCATTGTATTACCATTCTGAATGACATTATGGACATTTTGTATAGCGAAAACTTCAACATTCTACTCAAGAGACAGCTTCAGAAACAGACATTCTTAATAGAATGCAGTGTAGAAAAAGTTACCCTGAAATCCATGACTTTGCATCTCTTCAATGCCAGACATTCCTTCCCTCCAGCACTTCAACTATCGACAAGTGCCACCGAACTCTCCAGACAGGCCAAGAAACTCTCTCATAAGCTTGCTGTCCTACCATCAATGCCTGTCTACAATAACACAGTGTTAGCAAAATTACCTCGACTAACTAGAAAGTTACAAACTTTATGCAACAACGGCCCATGGAGAAGGATAGGACACTCCAGAATAATCATCATCATCTGCCTCCTATCCAGCACTGGACAAGCTCTCAGCCTTGACTTTTAAGTTTTCCAGTGAAATACACAAGAAATATACTAATCTAAATAGCATCATAAAAAATTACAGGTCTTAAGACAGCAAAACCCAAAAGGGATGTACTCAAGACCTAATTACTGAAGCTGTTTCTGAACCTAACAACAGTGTTATCCCATGGAGATACATCAAAGCACTGGAAAATTTAAGAACATAAGAAAGAAGGAACACTGCAACAGGCCTACTGGCCCATGCGTAGCAGGTCCATGTCCCCCCCCCCCCCGCATTAGACCAATGACACTCCCCCCCCCCCAGATTAGCCCAATGACCCACCCAGTCTGATCCTCTCCACCCAAGGATGGAGCACTGCACCAGACCCAGCAGCACAAGCTAGTCAGGTCCAACTCACACCCACTCATGTATTTATCTAACCTATTTTTAAAACTACACAACGTTTTAGCCTGAATAACTGTACTCGGGAGTTTGTTCCACTCATCCACAACTCTATTACCAAACCAGTGCTTTCCTATATCCTTTCTGAATCTGAATTTTTCCAACTTTAAACCATTGCTGCGAGTCCTGTCTTGGCTGGAAATTTTCAGCACGCTATTTACATCCCCTTTATTTATTCCCGTTTTCCATTTATACACCTCGATCATATCCCCCCTAATTCTATGCCTTTCAAGAGAGTGCAGATTTAGGGCCCTCAGTCTACCCTCACAGGGAAGATTTCTGATACATGGGATCATCTTTGTCATCCTCCTCTGTACGTTTTCCATAGCATTTATATCCATTCTGTAATACGGTGACCAGGACTGAGCAGCATAGTCTGAGGCCTAACCAAGGATAAATAGAGTTGAATAACCTGAGGACTTCTATTATTTATACTTCTAGATATGAAGCCAAGAATTCTGTTAGCTCTATTGCAAACACTAATGCACTGTTGTCTTGGTTTTAGATTACTGCTAACCAGAACTAAATCCTTTTCACAATCAGTAGTATTAAGATCTACATTATTTAGTTTATATGTGGCATGGTTATTTACATGTCCAACATTTAGAACTTTGCATTTGTCAATATTAAACTGCATCTGCCACTTCTCCGACCATTGCATCAGTCTATTCAAATCATTCTGGAGTGCTCGTGTCCTCATTAGAATGAATTGGACGGCCTATTTTGGTGTCAACAAATTTGCTTATGTTGCTATTTATTCCCTCATCTACGTCGTTTATGTAAATTGTGAACAACAACGGGCCCAACACTGACCCCTGAGGAACACCGCTTGTGATGTACCCCCATTCTGATTTCTCCCCATTTATGCAAACTCTCTGCTGTTTATTTGTCAGCCATGCCTCTACCCAGGAAAAAAATTCTCCTATTCCGTGTGCCTTAAGTTTCCTCAATAGCCTCTGGTGTGGAACTCAATCGAAAGCCTTACTGAAGTCCATATACACTATCATATTCATTACCATGATCTACCTCCTCAAACAATTTAGTGAATTATTATTATAATCAAAAAGAAGTGCTAAGCCACAAGGGCTATACAGCGCTGCACACCTTAGTGAAAAAAGTTAGTAAATTCATAAGACAGGAACGCCCCTTTGTAAAACCGTGTTGAGAATCATTAATCAATCTGTGCCTGTCAAGATGGCTACAAATTGCTTTGGCAATTATTGATTCCATAAATTTTCCCACTATGTAGGCAAGGCTTATTGGTCTATAGTTCGAAGCCAAGGACCTGTCACCTGCCTTGTAAATAGGTATTCATTTGCCATTTTCCACTTATCAGGCACTACGCCAGTTTGTAGTGATATGTTAAAAAGATTAGCCAAAGGTATGCTAAGTTCCTCTTTACATTCCTTTAACACCCTTGCAAACAGTTCATCAGGACCTGGGGATTTGTTAGACAAATAGAGAAACTAAAACCTGAGGACCATGTCACTAGTTACTGCAATCATACATAGTTTATCATCATCCTGTTCTACATAACCTATTATTTCAGGAATATCGCTAGTATTTTCCTGGGTGAAAACTGAGAGGAAGTAGGTATTTAGAATTTCACACATCCTTATCACTGATCTGACCAGAGTTACTCTTAAGTGGGCCAATCTTGTTCCTAATCTTACTTCTGTATACCTGAAAGAACCCTTTTGGGTTAGTCTTTGAATCCCTTGCGACCTTAGCCTCTTAATCCCTTTTTGCTTTTCTTATTCCTTTCTTTAATTGAATATATTGATTTCTTAACTGCCCATCCCCTCTTTTGATACGCCTATATATGCCTCTCTTTTGACCAATGAGATGTTTTAATCTATTGTTCATCCATTTGGGATCATTTTTGTTAGATCTAATTTCCCTACTCGGAACAAAAGTTGTCTGGGCAGCTAGAACTATGCTCTGAAAAATGTCATATTGGCAACCAAGATCACCTACCTGACCCATAGTCAGGACATCCCAATTTAACCCACCCAGGTAATTTTTCAGTCCCATGAAGTCGGCCAAACGAAAATCTGGGACAGATTTGATTGCAGTTATCTGGGTAATTCCATGATATATTAAAACTAAGTGATTTGTGATCACTTTCCCCAAGCTCATCATTAACCTCAAGATTATTAATTAGTGAATCTTTGTTGGCAAGAACCAAGTCAAGCAGATTGTTTCCTCTAGTTGGTTCTGTCACAACCTGTTCTAAAAAGCAATTCTGAACCGTATCAAGAAAGTCACTAGACTCAAGATTTCCTGACATATTGTTCCAATCAATTCGTCTAAAGGTAAAATCTCCCATTATCACAACATTTTCATATCTAGATGCCTTATGAATTTTGTCCCATAACAGCTTAGTGCCCTCCCTATCAAGGTTTGGGGGCCTATAAATCACACCCAGAATTAATTTGTCATGTCCCTCGAGAAACTGTAGCCAAACAGATTGTGTTCGATGTTTCTAATCTTATATCATGTCTAAGACAACAATTTAAATTTTGTCTGACATACATCGCCACACCACCACCCTTCCTGTTGACCCTATCAGTGTGGAATAGTTTATAACCCTGTATGTTTCATTCAGAAGGCATTTCTCTATCTTTCAGGTTGAACCAGGTCTCTGTTATACCAATAATATCTATATTACCTGCACTTGCAAGTAATCTTAGCTCATCTATCTTATTTCTTAGACTCCTACTATTTGTATAGTAAACCTTAAGGGAGCTAGTCACTCGTTGCCCTCTACTATCCCTCTTTGTTTGTTGATCAATTGGTTTGCCATTACTAGCAACTTTATTTTGAATATTGTCTTTTAAACATATCCCTGAGGTATCCTGGTAATAACTGCTGTTTTCAACCCTAATGCTGCAGCCTGATTGTTTCCCACAAACGCCCAAACCTCTATCAGTTTAAATTCCTAGACAAGTCATCAATTACCCTCTCAATTGAATTGGCTAATGCAACCACTCCATCCCCAGAGAGATGAACCCCATCCCTTGCATACATATCACGTTTGCCAAAGAATAGGTCCCAGTTATCAATGAATGGGATTGCAAGTTCCTTGCAGTACCTGTTTAGCCAGCAATTTATACCAATTGCTCTAGACATCCATTCATTGCCCACTCCCTTTCTAGGCAAGATGCTACATATGACTGGGATCCCTCCTTTAGACCTAACTACTTCTATGGCTGACCTGTACTTACCCAGCAGCTCCTCTCTCCTGCCCTTCCTAATGTCATTACCCCCAGCACTAAGACAGATAATGGGCTTGTTCACATTACCTGCCATAATATTATTCAACCTGCTGACTATGTCACCAACACCAGCTCCAGGAAGACACACACTGCCTGACCTTTCTGTCTGTTACAAAATGCACGGTCCATATATCTTACCTGAGAATCGCCTACTATTAAAATATTCTTACCTTGATTAGCAGGGGAATCAGTGGTACCTTCAACCTCACTAACCACTGAAGTACACTCGTCTTGGAGAACAGAGAATCGATTTCCTAACTTCACATCTTCTCTATTAACTCTCCTTATCTTCCTTAACTGTGAACCACTTGCCACTTAGAGCGGCTGCCACTATCACTGCTGGCGACCATTCCTTCCTTACCAGCTAAATCCTTCTCACACTCGCTCCCAAACTCATCTATGCGAAGCTTCAGCCTCCTATTTTCCTCCTGAAGTAGAATCATCTCCTTCAACACCTGAACCTGAGATTCTAAAACACTACAACAAGCCATGGTGCTTGGTAACAGCCCACGCTAACTCCCAAGAACTTAGGCAGGTATAACAGCAGGTGACCACTGACCTCAGCAAATGGCAAATGACATCTTGAGCATCTTTACCAGGTTGAGTCTAGCAGGTCAAGTCATCATCATGAACACTACCAATTCAACACAAAATAAACATCCTACTTGGTGTAAAGATACTTAATGAACCCATCTCTAAAACCGCATAGGAATATCACACCAAACACTTTTTGCATGATATCAGATCTATCCTTAGGAAATCTGAACAGGAAAAAATACTTAATGTGATTCCTTTTAATCCCAGACCACCCCTCAAGGAAGGCTCCTTGATCTAGGGAATTGGATCTGTGCTCCAGTTCCCTGAAATAAGCCTAAATACCTTCTGAATACCCAACAGGCCCTGTATACTCCTATGGGTTTAGCGTTTCCCCCTTGATTATAATAATAATAATCCCAGACCAGCACACACATATGGTCTTCCTAAAAAGACAAACCTGACATCCCAATGAGACCTGCCACCTCAGATATTGGAAGTGTTCCACATCAACTACAGCACTGTATGACTCTTGTGGGTTTAGTACTTGATTATGATAATACAATCAACATCAACTAGCTGGTCTATTCTACAACTCTTGGGAACTATTAGCTGTATGACATCGGTGGTTTAGCACCTAGTTTTGATTACAATAATTGGAAACTATTAGCACAGTCCACCTAAAAAACACTGGAGATCTTTACAGTATCAAGGATAAGGAATGAGAAATAATTCAGTTTCGACATGATGTCCTTGTTAACTAAAGTGCCCACCACTCGAGCCATTGATTGACTTACTTCTTGCAAGTATTCACGAATTTGATTTGCCTCTACATGCACAAGATTCATTGATGCCACTGAATTGTGTGTCAATTATAACTATTTTTCATTTGAAGACTCCATGTACAAGCAGTGTTTTAACTTGGCCATAAGTTCACCCTTTAGTACTGTAATGGCCAACCTATACATGTTACATCTAGAGAAAGTGTGACTCGGTTGACAACTTAACAATTAACAGGAACCTATTAACATCCTAGGCCTAATATAGTATATACATTTTGGATAATTACAAAACTAACTTGTATACGTTTTAAAAGTCGCATTTCTCTCTCTCTGTGCTGTTACAATGTACCAGGATACAAAAATATTAAAAATCAAGGTTTGTCTAATAATATTTGATTATTTTTTCCTCTAGGACAGCTGTTCTCACTGGAGTCACTGTCAAGAATTTAGGGGGTCTATGGCATGCTACCATCCCCCTACTCAAGAGTGCTTCCTTGATGCTGGTGAGGGGATCTTGATCCTGAGAATTGGTTCCGCTCCAATTCCCTGACTTAAGCTTGAATGCCTTCCACCTTATCCTCCACAGGTTCCGTATAATCCCTATGGATTTAGTGCTGCTCCACGATACTAATATGTATAGCATGTTACAAAAATTTAGAAGATTTGCAAGAACCTCAAAGATTTTTTACAGAATGAGGTACTGAAAATGAGCAAACATGAAAAACTTAATTTTAGAGAACATTTACTTAGAGCTTTAATTTTTTTTTTTTTTTTTGAGGGCAAGAGCAAGTAATGCTGCTGTCTCAGTGATGCTTACAGGGTCATAGATAGTACAGTGGAACTTCTACTTGCAAGCGTGTCCACGTGAGAGTTTTTCCAAATGCAAGCAGTCGACGGGTCGATTTTCTGCTTCCATACGCGAGCAAAATTTCCACAAGTGAGCAGACCTCAAGGCAGGTTCCTTGACACTGGTGAGGGGATCTTGCTCTTGATCTCGGGAATTGTATCTCATTTGTTTGTTGGACTATCTTATTGAAACTTGGGCAATGTATGATGGAAAGATGCTTCTTAATGTACACCAAAAATGAAAGAAATCTAAGCATAAATAATGGAGTTCACTTCTCAGCAATTAGCCACCCCTTAGTGGTAATTTCGAATGGTTTTTATGGTTGTATCCTCGTCTTTTTGGTCTCATTTGATAGAATGGAAGATATATTACAGAAATAGATATGATTTTGATTGCTTTCACGATGAAAAGTACCTTGAAATAGAGCTCAACCTAGGAGAAATGGTACACTGCTTGGCTGTTTCAGTGTAAACAAATGGCATCACTGTCCATTCCAATATGCAGTCGTGAATGGGTTGACATATTTATACAATTACTGCAATAAGGAATAACAGTAAATCTTATATTTTTTGTGTGAATAAAAATTACAAATAATTTATATAATAATAATAATAATAATAATAATAATAATAATAATATGTATAATAATAATATGTATAATAATAATATGAATAATAACAATACATATAATAATAATAATAGTATAATACAATAATAAGAATATGTATAATAATATATATAATAATAATGTCCTACATATAATAATTATAATAATAGATGGCTTCAAAAGGCCGTCACTAGATGGCAGTGTTTACCACAACAAAGAGGGAGCGGTTGTGGCCGCCTCCACCTGTTACATAATGACATATTTTATTCATTCTAGAGTATATATCGTGTTTCTATGTTATTTATATTGTCTGTTATGTCATATTAGATGAACTGTGATATATAAATAAGCCATAAAGATGATATTAGCGAAATTATTCATGAAGTATTTTGCCCGGTCTCCAGTCAAACTCTCGTCCACCGCCGACACCGCCCATACCACTACATGAATGACACATTTTATTCATTTTAGAGTATATATCAGGTTTCTATGTTATTTATATTGTTTATTATGTCATATTAGATGAAGTGAGATAGATAAATAAGCCGTAGAGTTGATATTAGCGAAATTATTGAAGTACAGAATTCCACTGGAATGGATTAATTGCATTTCAGTTAATTTAAATAGGAAAACTGACTCTGCAAATGAGCAAATCCAGTTGCGAGCAAGGTCATGGAACAGATTAAACTCGCAAGTAGAGGTTCCACTGAACTACACACCCCACTGGCTACTTGGCAGGATCGAGCTCATGTATCTCATTTTACAGCTAGACTTTTGTTGCTGGTTGAGTGGTTATTGCTACTATTAAAAGAAAATTTTAATAGGCTATTTTCATACAATGAGTAGACCTGAAGGGTGGAAGCTGTGTTTTATTTGAAGTATAAAGTAATGCATATTTTGTCTTCAGTTTTATCAACCAGATAATTTAATTCTATGTAGATATAGATTTAGTTACAATTTTTAGAAGTGAAAAGATTGGAGAGTGAACACGGTAACATGTATGAAGGGATTCGGGAAACCTGGTTAGCCAGACTTGAGTCCTGGAGGTGGGAAGTACAGTGCCTTCACTCTAAAGGAGGGGTGGTACTGGCATGCCTCTGGCAAGACAGTGATGGAGTGAATGATAGCGAGTTTTTTTTTTTTTGGCGGGGGGCGGGGGAGGGATCCTGCCTTGGTAGCAGACTGCCGGTTTGTTAAAAAAAAAAAAAAAAAATATATATACCATTCACTTGCCTATTATCCAGCTCTGATGGGGAGGGATGAAATTTCTTATGGGTCTATTTTTTTTTTTTTTCCACTTTAAGCATTATTTGTTTAGGTGTTCTGTATGTAAGGGGAGGAGAGGAAGAGAAGGAAAGGGGGGAGGGAGGGGTAGAGAGAGAGTAGGCACATGGAGACTGGGAGGAATGGAAGTTGGGTTATTGGGTGGAGGCAGGAAGTAAAAGACAAGGTGGATGGGGACTGAAAGGAAGGGAAGGGAAGGAGTGGTGTTGGTGAGCACGGGGCTAAGGAGAGAAGAAAGGTAAGCGATGCTGTGTTAACCACTGGCCTAATGCACTATTCACTCTCATCTTCAAGTCTAATCTTTTTAACAACTCTTTATAGCAAACTGCTTTATATCAACATTCACAAGATGAAGCAAAGAAATCAAGAGGTGGGTGTGGGAAATCCAAAGGCCATATTTTGAACAAAATCTTATGGTTGGTTTTCAATTAAATTAACGTGTTCCCATCAAAAGAAAATGGGCACTCGTCAAAGTTGGGACTAGGAGTGAGGGAGGGAGAAATAATATGATAGTCACAAGTCCACTTGAGTTTTAAACTATGGTCAACTCTTGTATCGTGCTTGTAAATAGTAATTTTTTTTTTTATCAAACATTAGTTTTTAAAAAAGGTAGCTCAGCCATGAAAATTTTCCTGTACTGGGACTGCAATAGCTTGGGGGGAAAAGCCAGCTGCTGCTGTTAAATGTAACCCTATTTTTTTTTCCTGTATATTCTTTACACATGATGTTATACAGAGCATTGATTTCAGAAGTATTTTTTTTAACATTCCAGCCATCTTCCACTGAGGTGACATGACAAAGAAAACACTTTTGCTGTCTTGCCAGGAGGGCACTGACATCACAGTGGCAACCCCCACCCACTCCTTCAGAGTGCAGGCACTGTAATTCCCATCTCCACAACTCATGTCTGGCTAACCAATTTTTCTAAATCCCTTCATAAATGTTACATTGCTCACACTACAATAGAACATCAAATCATGAAAACCATTTGCCTCACTCCTATCTAACATGCTCACAAGTCTGTTGGATACCCAAACCCCTAGCCCTCTAAACCTCCTTTACCCCCTTCCTTTCCTAGGATGACCCCCTACCCCCCTCTCCCAAGATTTATATGACCTATTCATCCTATTTTTCTCCTCCGAATGTCCAAATCACTTTAACAGCCCCTCCTCAGCCCTCTGAATAACACTTTTGGTAACTGAATTCTCTGCATAATATTCACACTTAACACTGCCCTCAAACACGACATCTCTACTGCCTCGAGCAGCCTCCACTTTAACATTCAAAACCTATGCAACAGTATTGATATCACTATACTCTGGTACATTCCCATTTTTCCTCCATGGATAAAATCCTTTGTCTCCACAGATGCTTCAATGCACCACCCACCTTTCCTCCTTGTCAATTCTACAGTTCACCTCATCTCTCACAGAATCATTTGACACGTCCATTCCCAAATATCTTAACACATTTACTACCTCCCTCCAATCTCTCATTGCCTATATTTTTTTTTATAATCTCACCACCCTGCTCTCTCCTATGTTTAATTTCCTTTTACATGCCCTCCCAAATTTGTTTACCAACCTCTACAAGTTCTCTTTTAAATCTCCCAAAAGAACCATCCCACTGGTAAAAAGCAACTCTGACAACTTCCACTCCACATCAGATTCACACACTTTCAGTCCCACACCTCTTCCTAACACCCTAGCAATGACATCTTTTACAACCCAATCTATAAATGTAATAAACTATGGTCACATCACACACACCTCTTAAGGTCTACATTTACTGGAAAAATCATCTCCCTCTCTCCTACATACCCTAACCTGTGCCTTGCTATCCACACAAAAGCTCTTTATGATAATCAAATTAAGCACTAAAGGGTCATAAAGTGCCTGGGAAGGGAAGGGGGCCACTGAAAGCATCCAGGCTCAAGTCAAAGAACTGGAGTATAAGTACAATCCTTTGCTCAATAGCCCCTCACCAGCATCAAGGAACCTTCCTTAAGGAAAGAGCAAAGATAAACCTATATATATAAGGAGAACAGTGAGGTGAACTCATACAAGGTGTGCTGAGGCTTCAACACACCTCATCTGACTCACCTCACAATGCTTCCTCAATATAGGCTCATCTCTCCTCTCCCAGTTTGCCTGTGTGAGACTTTAAAGAACACTGGGCAAAATTTTCACATCATGAGTTAGGTCAGATATGAGAGTCTATACTCTCTTAACTATTACTCTATATTAACATTCATATGAAAGACTTTAAACAAATTTGGGTATGGGCTACACAATGAGCTTAAACTGACAATCAACCATAAAATTTCAATTGATTAAAGTGCCTTGTGAAAAAATATAAAGAAAATGGACAAGATTGCCAGATAATATTAGGGCATAATAAAATCAAAGCAACTGAATAATGATGTAAAGCTGCCAGATAATGGGCGACTAATTGTATGCTTGAAAAAAAAAAAAACTCCAAACGATTTACAGCAAAACTCTTGAATGCATGCCAACTATGCATTGGCTTATGTACAGAGTAATTTTCATTCTGGCTGCTTAAACAGTAACAGCTAATAAACTGAAATTTCACTTTAGTATCTAAGATCTTTGTATGCTCTGCAAGATATTTAAAATTTTTGGTCATCAGAGAATGGAAGTTTGATGTGTGTTGTCTAGAAATTAGGATGCAAATCTCCATTTCACAACCTATGTGCCTAAAGAGAAGTATTTTGTTACATGTGGTTGCATGGTCACTATATAGTGAAGTCCCAAAAATATACCTCATTGGTGTTAGTAAAACAAAGCTGCAGGTGCGAGCCGTAAACCTATCTGTGACTTGCCATCTCTGATACTATGAGTAAGGGGAAACAGAATAATCTTTAGTAACACATCACATTCACTGGAGACCCCAGTATAATGACTGGCTGTGTTGCTGTGTAGTTAATTAGAACCAATTCCCAGAAACATTTTTATCTGAAGCAGAAACCAATTTAAAAAATAATGAATGAAAGCTTTTGAAATAATCAGATGATAAACAAAATTGACTAAACAAGAGAAAATTTTTTAATTTCATCTGCCTAAATTTTAGTACGATCTTCATAATTAGTGTTACCAAAGTGCACAATTGAGTATTCATAAGTTTCTCAACTTATGTTTCAATTCAGCACTTTACCCACAAGGAAAAGATGACAAGAGATAATTTGAGCTTGATTATAGAGACATGTATACAATTGACTGCAGCAACAAGAGGTGTATTGGTGACACTGCAGGTTGTATATCTGCAAATATTTGCAGAGGAAACAAACATCATGCAGTTCCAAGACAGCATTACTATGATTAAATGTGTAAAAATGATCTGGCACTGAAGCCAGTAATAACATTTTAACATGGAAAGAAATCCTACTATTAATATAACACTCATCTACTGTCATGTCCTTTTTTTTTTTTCTTCCCAAGATTAAAATTTCTAACAAAAATTCCAACGCTGAATAGTTACCATTATTTATCAGAAAACAAGAACATTTCTCGAGTTGATGCAAATTCACAGATGAAATATGGTTTTCTATATTCTAGAAATGTGTGATATTGTCACCCACCTCAAACAAGCTCATAATGGCTTAATTTTCCACATTACTTCACCTGACTTATTCAGCTAGCTTATAGCCATTAAAGCTGACACCTGTAGCACTCAGTGGAGAGAGAGAGAGAGAAAAAAAAAAAAAAAGACCAGGCTTAAGGAAACGTGTACTACTTACAGACGCTCATCACTATCAACACCCACTTGCATACTTATCACAAATTAAACCTTCAAGGACTTAAATGCCAATTACATTCATACTCCTCTACTTGCATTCTGGGATAAAAATTTCCACAGGAGCTTCACTGTCTACTCCCGATTGTCTTGCTTCAGCTTCTGCTTTCTTGGCTCTCATTGCTTCCTTCATAGCCTTCCGTCTTTCTTCTAGCATCTTCTTGCGGGCTTCATCCCTAGTCTTCCCCTCCTCTGTTTTCTCAATGCTAGCCTTTGTGGACCTAGCTGGCCTTGATGGTCTAGGTGCAGGCTTCCTGCGTGCATGACCAGTGGTGACATTTTTATCAACTCCATCAGTAGTATCTTGGCTTACCTGTAGCAGAAAGATGAGTAATATCAGAAGTAGTCTTATCCTATTAGCATTATTTTATGACTCGTTTACATAAATTACAACAATAACTACACGTAACTTTCGCAGATAAATGCACAGACTAAAGACAGCTCAATTACCTCCTTCCATCCATTGGCACGAAGCAGCAAAATTTCTTTTAGAGAATTTTTGATATCTTCAACTTGGATGGATACCATATCCCAAAACCCAGCTAGATCTTCACAAGTTGTAGGAAATTCCTCGCCTATAGTTCCAGCCTAAGATAAAAATGAAAGTAATATAAACTGTAAGTATTAGCTTTTGCTACACACAGGGCAAGTAGGATGATTAACAAACCACTAGAATTGTTTGCTTACTCAGTACTTTTATCATAAAAATTATATTAGTGCCTGTCATCATTCCCAATATTTGGCTATACAGTAGGGCCCCACTTATTCGGCAGGTTAGGTTCCAGGCTATTGCCGGAAAGCAGAACTCCATTTTTTCCATTTATAAATGCATATAAATGCCAGATAACAAGTTCACACTAACATATATTAAGCTAGCAATAGAACTTGGCATTAAAAAGTAAAATACACACACAGTACACTCATTATTTACCTCAAAATATTTGTAGTCTTAATGTAGGGCAAAAGGTGAGTAGTATTTACTCTAAGAAGTCAGGTGTGGTAGCCCTCCTGGCCACCCCACCCACACATACTATACTACGATGCTTAAAGCTCCCTAGAGTGATAAAATGCATATACAGTAGATGCATTACTTACCTCAAAATATTTGTAGTCTTAATGTAGGGTGAGAGGTGAAAAGTATTTATTTGTAGAAAGTCATGTGGGAGGTATGGCATCCTGCCTGGCCACTGGCACTTATACCTACTACAACATTAAGCTCCCTAGAGTGATAAAATGCATATATAGCACACTCATTAATTACCTTAAAATATTTTTGTAGTCTTAATGTAGGGTGAGGTGAGTTTTATTTGTATGAAGTCAGGTTAGGAAGTATGGATAACCAGGAAGGGCAGCCCTCACCACCCTACCCTACCCACACGTGTAAACAAACCAGACGAACACGTCTGGTTTTGGTCATTTTACATTGTGTACAAGTTGTCTTCACGTTGATTCAATACAGTAAATAGAGAGAAACACTCCCATTCTCACGTAACACCATTTTTAGAAGAAATGACGCCCTGAGTGTAGGCATACGAAAGGAATAATTTTCTAGTTACCCCCAGTAATATTATAGTGTACACGTTGTCTCTGATGTTGGACTACAAGTCGCCTGGCTACCACAAGTCCTACAAGTCGCCTGGCTACCACCTCTCATATTTATGTTAATTTATTCAACTGTGGGGTGTATTTAGATGGATTAAGCAAAATGTCTATATTAACATTTTATATGACATTTAATGCTCCTCAGTGATTATTATTATTATTATTAATATGGCATCTTCATGACTAATAAGACACTCTTAGTGATTTTATTGTGTACCTGCATGCCAGCACAGTGTGTAAGTTTACTTAGGTACAGGTACATACATATAATTGTCAGTTATAATAATAATGTAGGTATGTAGTCCGCCTGGGCTACATACCTACACCTACCTACACAACTACACAATATTTAATGTGGCCCAGAGCCATATTATTACCATCAACATACCATGTTCACCGAGTTTAATCGTTTCAAACAACTACCTTAGATGCCATCATAAACAAAGGAAGAAGTAATGAATAATTCAAGCTGAGAATTGTAAACAAAAGCGTTATGTATTAAGGGGAGTGATGTAATGTTTTCCCTCTGCCCGGCTACTACACCTCCATAGTATATAAACATAAAATGTTTATATGTTATAACGTGTTTCTTATATAATTTTGAAAAAATATAATAGATTGGTTAATGAAAATGTCTATTTTGATGTAAAATAAGACATTTAATGTGCCCAAGAGTGATTATTATTAGTATTACGTAATGTTTTCCCTCCACCCGGCAACCACACCTCCATAATATATAAACAGCATGTTTATATGCTATGTAATGTGTTTCTTATATAATTTTGAAGAAAATATCACATATGGATTAATGAAAATGTCTATTTTGATGTAAAATTAGACATTTAATGAGCCCAAGAGTGATTATTATTACATAAGATAGAGATGTGCTCATGGAGAATGTAAACAAACTGGGTAGCCCACACCATATTTGAAAGACCACTTGCCCTATAAAAAGTTTTGGTCATAATTTGAGACTGTCGTATTAGGGGAACGCCATAAGGCGAAACACCGAAAAGCGGGGCCCTACTGTATTAAAAATAGGCTATTCACACTAGTTTGCTAATAGTGTGATTAATATACCATTGTATTACAAATATAATCATTACAATCAAAGCCATAATGTTTTAATTACATTGCAAACCATACTCATAACACATTCCAAGCCACAGATTAGGGGATGTCACAAATTCTGACAGGCGGGGAAATCTCCCTGCTTTTTAGACTAAAAAATGGGTTAGCCTCTTAGTGAAGCACACAACCCACCATCAGATTAGTGACTCAGCACTATAAGATGGCTGGAAAATATCAGGGATGTGTTTCCATAAGACACCTGCTGACCATGTTCACCCATCAGTATAAAATGGGTACCTGGGTGTTAGTCAACTGGTGTGGGTTGCATCCTGGGACAAAACTGACCTAATTTGCCTTAAATGCTCTGCACAACAAGCAGCTTTCTATATAGTAGTATGTCACTGATGTCAGTTAGGCCTGTATACCATGTACAAGTACTTGTAGTAAATAAAGATATTATTATTGTTGTTATTATTTTTATTATAAAATTGCATAGCTCATGAAAAGCCTTCACAATTAATGTTATTCAATTTTGAATGAACTTTTTCAATCACTTTACATAAAACTGAACTACAGGTGGGCCCTGCTTTACAGTGCTTCGATTTATAGCATTTCGCTAATGCAGTGGTTTTCAATTATACTTATTCTTCATTTATTCAGACTTCCTACAATAAATATATTCACCACTTACTACAAGCTAAGGACAAAAATATTTTA
Source organism: Cherax quadricarinatus (assembly GCF_038502225.1). Classification (NCBI taxonomy): domain Eukaryota; kingdom Metazoa; phylum Arthropoda; class Malacostraca; order Decapoda; family Parastacidae; genus Cherax; species Cherax quadricarinatus. The sequence continues at coordinate 19,310,639 of NC_091333.1, forward strand.
AGGAAAGTAATGTGTGTACTATAGAGTAGACCATCAATTAACACAGTAATTACATTCCTGAAAATGCAGTGTTAGATGAATCCGTGCTAAAGGAACTGAAGAACGTGTGGGAAAAACAGGGTTACATTCTTGGGACCCCCAAAATAAGCAAAACGACTTTTTTTTCCTTAAGGTCACCAAATCTTACAAAAATAAAAATGGTAATGCAAATTGCTGTTCAATGTTATGTTTTTTCTATTGCTTATGGGTAAAAATGCAAGAAAAATAATATTCCTTACTTTAAATTGTGGTTGCTGGGGTTTGGTAGTGATTGTGAAGGGAGTGGAGAGGCATCTTGGGATGAGGTAGATGGTAGTAGAGTCAGTAAATCAGTTGTCAGTCCAGTCAAGTGAGTCAGACAGTAAGTCAGTCAGTCAGGTTAATACAGTCAGTCAAGCTAGTACTGTCAGTCAAGTCAGTAGGTCAGTGAGGTCAGTCAATAAATCAGTGAAGTCACTCAGCAAATCAAGTCAGCAGGTCAGTCAGTAAATCAGTGAAGTCATTCAGTCATCCATAAACTCTAGCCATTTCCACCACACGTAAACCATACGTGTAAAATAAATTTTACAAAGTGTCGGACGAAAATATGCCACAATTTGGCAATAGTGTAATGGAAAAAACGTGCAAAAAAATTCAAGTTAATCGACAGTCTACTGTATATTCACTTTTTAGGACTAGTTGTATTGCTTACTTAATATATGACAGTGTAAATGTTATCAGGCTTTTATGTGTATTTGAAAGTGTAAAGAAGCTGTTCATTTTACAGTAGCAGTCTGAAACCTAAAAATCACTTTACAGTAGCAGCCTGGAGCTTAACCTGCTGTATAAGCAAGGCCCTCCTGTACATGTATATGGAGGAGCCTCAAATGAGATTTTGTATCATCTCTACTAATTACTATGTTCTTTTGTTAATTTAATTTTTTTCTTTATGACTAACATAGCATTTCTAAAACCGTACTTTAAGTTAATCAACTAGAATTCTTCCGATGCATTCATTTGTCACTAACAAGATATGAAGTGTTACAGTAGTTCATCTGTAGAACAAAGGCTATTTTATCAGAGCTCTTCAGAGAGGGTCCTTTGAAGTCGTGAGGGGCTCTAGATCTGAAGTGGACCTCTAGTTCCCTCTCTAGGACCAAATCTATATACCTCCAATCCTTTTCCTCTTTCTTCATTTGGATTCAGACATAGGTAAGTTTCTAATCATGAAATTTGAAATTCAGCTCTTAGGCATAAGGAAAAAAGATCATTGTCAGTCCTGTTCTAATACAGCCTTCCATGGTAGTCCTGTGGTGGTTGTCACTCAACCCGGTGGGAACTGGATTATTTTAACACGTGCTTGATAGCCCTCCTGGAACACAGGCAGGTCATTTGGCATGGGGATATAAGAATGACAAGGTTAGCTATGGTTTAGAGTGGGTAAGTGGTTTCTTTTTTATTTATTCTAAGAGCTGCCCCCATTTTTCACCACCTCATGGTTAACAAGGTTTATTCTCCTGGACCCCAGGTGACAACAGCATCAGAATCACTTCTGAACAATCTTCTGCTCCTCAAACCCAATACTAGCATTTGACTTGCCTATTCTGGTACCAGCAATGCAGCAAAGCCACAAATCATCTGCATGCTATCTGCCAAAAGATAACAAACAACAAAACTAATGTTGAATGCATACCCTGATCTCACAGCAAGAAAAAGACATCCTGGGAGCCTCTTCCTCTAATACAAACCTTCCAAAGAAAACAATGAATTAAATTCTTTTCATTATAGCCAATGAATCTCAAAACATACCTGAATGACCACTAGGCACAGGAATTCATATTGATGGTAGACCTAGTGACAGTCCACCAACATTCCACTCTCAATTCAGGCCAAAAACTGCCATCATCCCTCGTGACTGAGCAGTCACACTTCACAGAATGTGCCCCAGACATACAAAAACAATTAAAATTAGAGAATCTTCCAATCACCAGAGTTGGCAATCGTGTCTGCCCTGCTCATAAACAGGAAATTCCCCACCAATACAGTGTAACTAACATTTGACAGCCATATCCTCTTTCTGCTCAGTATACCTAGCAGGTATACTGAGCAGTAAAACTATCCTACAAAACTAAAAGTTGCTATTTTAAACCTAGCACATGGACGGAGTTTGCTTTTCCCATGATGCACTGTTTGGGGTAAGTTTATTTTTTTATACTATGTACACTCACTATGCAGACCCCATTCTCTCATATCTAGGCTAAAATTTACCAGTCAGAGCATATCTGCATGAACCGAGCTCATGACACAGAACTACTTGCGAACCCTGGCCTCAATGACGTAGTCCTATAAGATGGCCACAGAAAGAGTTAATACATACCTGGTACAATAAGCAAGAATAAAATGAAGACCTCATTCCCTTCAGTAAAGTTGTTCACTCTCAATATAAAAATATAAACTTGTAACAACTTTCATCAGAGGTCTAAATATACCACAAGCAATAGTATACTACAAATTCCAAAACATAAATAGCTATATCTAGCTCTCAGTCGCACAAAAGCCCAAGTACATTTCATTAAAGCTCTCCAATGTAACAATAATATTTAGATATAAATTTTTTTCAAATACAGAGAGATATTACCAATACCAAACAATAACTTTAATAAAAGCTTCTGGTTTACTTAATACTGTATTAAAAAAGTACAATACTTACAATGTTCTTATGACAGAGGCCTTGAAATTGCTGAATTTTTTGTGATACAAGAAGACGTGCCTTCCCTATAGCAGCTAACACCTTTCCACGTACTTCTTCACTCATTTCTGACTCTCTCAGTTTTAGCTCAGATTCAATTTCAGCAACCTGAGATTCAATATTACTCACTACTCCTCCTACCACCTGAAAAATAAACATTCATAAAATATAAAGAAGGTTCTTACAGAGAAGTACAGTGGGAGAGAGAATGGGTAGGTATAGCAGAAAAAAAGATGGATGGTGTCGAGCTAAAGTGACAAGATGAAAAGGAAAGGTTCATATCAAGCATGAAAATAAGATATAAATGGAGGGAGTTCAGATTCAACCAAGAATGTAAAGAAGCCAAGGGAAAGTACAAGAGAGAAGAAATTCAGAGAATATAAAAGAGCAAAAATAGAGAGAAAAAAAGCTTGAGAGCTAGGAATGAATATGTAAATCCATAGAGGAGAGGAGGAGGGGGTAGGGGTCACCCTAGAAAAGGATGGAGTGGGTAAAAGAGGCATTGTGTGCAAAGGGCTTGGACATACAACAGGCATGTGTGAGCATGTTAGATAGGAGTGGAGACGAATGGTTTTTGGGACTTGATGAGCTGTTGGAGTGTGAGCAGGGTAATATTTTGTGAAGGGATTCAGGGAAACTAGTTAGCTGGACTTGAATCCTGGAGGTGGGAAATACAATGCCTACACTTGGATATTTGCTATTGAGAGTGATATCTGAACTGTTGTATCTGCATGCCCCTGCAAAGACAGTGATATGTGTGAGTGATGGTGATTTTTTTTTTTTTTGGGGGGGGGGGTCGCCCTGCCTCAGTGGGAGATGGCCAGCATGTTGGAAAAAAAAAAAAAGGGAAGTTGAAAGACATTTAAAAAATTATGTACTTTAGAACAGAAATCTAAAACTGAACCACAGATACAATGCAGCCACAAGAAATGACTATCAAGGACCAAGTCATAAGAAAAAAAAAAAAAAAAAAAAAAAAGAAAAAAAAAAAAAAAGGTTCTAACAGTTAATGACATAAAAGTATGCAAAGAGCCTACCATACCTCTGTATGTGTGCTCAAATTGTTAATAAATAAATAAATAAATAAATAAAGTCTGAAGGTACACCAAGGTAGGAGAGGGTAAGGACAAGGTTTACCTTGGTAAAAGTACTGCAATATCTTTACACATTGATGTTTCTACATACAGTGGTACTTTGACTTACGAGTTTTCCGAGTTACGAGCCGTTGCTCAGTCGATTTTTTGCTTCGAGTTGCGAGCCAAAATCCGAGTTATGAGCGAAAAAGCAAAATTACTGAAAATGACATCTGGCAAGAACCCTGGCCTAAATGGCACAATGAAAGGTAGTTTTGGGACTTGGTACTCATAAAACAATGCTAACGCGATGTTCTCACTGGAGATAATCGTGTAATTATCTTTAGTTATTGTACAAAAAAAATAAAGTTGCTAAGTTTTTTGACATTTGCAAAAAATCTTACCCTTTACTTCCACACAAATCCCAAAATATTTGGAATATTTCCAATATTCCACAAGCCAATTGTAGAACAATCATTTTTTTTTATGATTCCTGTCAATATTATTGCATTTACTTCAGTAATAAATGGTGGGCTTCATGAAATAAGTCAATAACTTACTTCTGAGATATTCAAATATCACTGCACTAATGATCTAGTGCAGTTAGCCTCTCACAAGCTCTGTTTTCTCTTATCCAGGACCAAAGAACATGATATAGGAAGGAACAGGAATGTTTTTATATGCTCGGCCTGGTCCTGGACACTCGCCATATTATGGCCAATTTTCGGCAACTTTTTTTCGTCAAAATATTGCCTCCGTTTTCGTCAATGGTACGAAACCTGTCCAGTGTCCAGCGCGCACACAAAGCTGCCTCCCCCACACATTCTCAGCCAGTCTCGTGTTGTTTCTCAGAGAGTGAACATATCCTGCGAGGTCAAACAAAGCATTTCATAATAATCCATTGTTTTTGGCACTTGTTTATTGTGTGTGACTGCTAAATAAGCCACCATGGGCCCAAAAAGCTCCTAGTGCCAGTCTTTTGTAAAGAAAGTGAGGAACACCATAGAATTGAAGAAAAATATTGTAGAAAATATGAAAGTGGTGGTGGTAGAGGTTGGTACTGGTTGTGATGGTGGTAGAGAGTGGTTGTGATGGTGGTTGAGTGGTTGTGATGGTGGTAAAGGGTGGTAGTGGTTGTGATGGTGGTAGAGGGTGGTAGTGGTTACGATGGTGGTAAAGGGTGGTTGTGATGGTGGCAGAGGGTGATAGTGGTTGTGATGGTGGCAGAGGGTGGTAGTGATTTGTACAATGTGGAGTAGGGTGCAAACATTTGTGGAGGAACATCACCCTGAGAAAGCTGTTGCAATCTGTGCCAGCGACTTTTACAATGACAGTGCCATGTCCCATTTTAGGGAAATTTTAAGTACCAAGTCCTTATCCGGGGTCACTTCCCTTCTTTGTCTTTTACTACCACTAGGACCAGCTTGAGAGTCACTGGACCCCTGTCGCACAAAAAACTGGTCCAGAGCTGTTTCTGGCATCTCTTTAAGAGTCCTTATGGAGGGGGATTTCCTTTCTAAAGAATAACCTCTCTTCCCTCTCCCCTCCTCCCTGTCTTCCATACACCAAGAGTCTTCAATAAAGGTAAGCGTCATGCTGAATGTTCATTCTTTTCTGCATGTAAATCTATACTTAACCTAAAAAAAATTTTTTTTTAATACTTTTGAGTGTCTGGAATGAATTAATTGGATTTACATTACATATTTCTTACGGGGAAAATGGTTTCAGTTTTTGCCGATTTCAGTTTTCGCTGATCTCTCTGGAACGGATTAATGATGAAAACGAAGGGTCTACTATATATATCATGTTTCTATGTTATAGCGTTTATTATGTCATATTAGATCAATTCTGATAGATAAATAAGACAGAGTTGATATTAGTGTTATATTGAAGTATTTTCTCCCGTCCCTGGGCTGTTTTTTTGGGGGCTGGAACGGATTAATGGCATTTCAATTAATTTCAATGAGGAAAATTGAAGTGATATACGAGCAAACTAAGTTATGAGCGTGGTCATGGAACGAATTAAACTCATAAATCAAGGTACCGCTGTATATGTATTATGACTTTTTTTTTTAACAAACTGGCCATATCCCACTGAGGCAGAGTGACCTGAAAAGAAAAACAAAAGTTCCTCTTTTTAAATTTAGTAATTTATACAGAAGGGGTTACTAGCCTCTTGCTATCCAATTGTATTATGAATATATGTGGTAAATTACCAGGAACAAGTGCCTGATGCAATTAGCTCTGACAAAACTGAAAACATTATAATCTTAAGCTTAAAATATGTTGCTGCCAGGATTTTTGCATGCTAATAAGGATGGATTTGCAGACAATCAGCATTAACACCTGCTTCCCCCACACTAGTTCATTAATAAGAGGTTTTACTAGTATTGGTAATCACGAGAGTAAGACACGATACATGTTGTATAAATGTATCCCATGTACAATTTGCAATTGTACATTTTAAATTTTTTGAGGTTTCATAATAGCAAATACTATGTAAAAAATAAAAAATAAAACTACTTAGAATACGAAGACAAATCTCTGATGTACATGTCATATTTTGGGGCATATAACGGTATGTAAATTTAGCATGAAATATATCCCTCATTGTGTAGGATGCAGGGTGATTTTTGAGGGTCAGATTTTGGAGAGGGAAAAAAAAAAAAGTATTATGTAGCAAAATACATTAAGAATAACATTACAGGAGCAATTTTGTATTTTTGTGTGGTATATTGAGTCTGGTGCAGGTGATATGCTGGATGAGGTGAGCAAAGTGATGCAAAAGCCTGAGCTAGAGCAAGCAAAGTAAGCCTAGACATACACACACCAGGAACCAAGGACTTCTTACTGGCTGGATCGTGAAATTTAATAAAATTGTGTGTCAGAAGTGGATGGGAAGATCAATATTAACACCTGTTAATATGTAAATAAGAGTGATTTAGGCAATAATATATGCTGTGTATTGTATTATACGTACCTTTATGTAAGATAATATTACACATCACCTATATTATTTCTTATTAATATTATGGAGTTCATCTTTTAACTACCATGCATGAGATAACTGGTATGAGCAGACCAGTGTTGGGGCTGACAGAGATGATGCACTAGTTGAGTATGACACAAGAATATCATCACAAGGAGCTAGTGACCACGTGGTTCTGTGCTTTGAATACACAGTAGAGTTACAAGTGGAGAGGGTAACAGGAGTTGAATGGGCAAAGCCAGACTATAAATGGGGGGACTACATAGGTTTGAGGAACTTCCTGCAAGAGGTTCAGTGGGAAAGAGAACTGGTAGGAAAGTCAGTAAATGAAATGATGGAATATGTAACTACAAAACGCAAGGAGGCAGAGGAAACGTTTGTTCCTGAGGGCAACAGAAATAATGGGAAGACCAGAACGAGCCCCTGGTTTACCCAACAGTGTAAGGAGGCAAAAAACTAAGTGCAATAGAGAATGGGAAAAGTACAGAAGGTGAAGAACACAGGAAAATAAGGAGATTAGTCAAAGAGCCAGGAACAAGCATGCACAGGTAAGGAGGGAGGCCCAGCGACAGTATGAAAATAACAGAATTGAAAGTCAAGTCTGACCTGAAACTGTTGTACAGCCACATTAGGAGGAAGACAACAGACAAAGACCAGGTGATCAGGCTGAGGAAAGAAGGCGGGGAACTCACAAGAAACGATCACGAGGTATGCGAGGAGCTCAACATGAGTTTTAAGGAAGTATTTACAGTAGAGACAGGAAGGGCTCTGAGAATACAGCACAGAGGGAAACACCAACAGGGAATATACCAACAGGTGCTGGATGACATACAAACAACAGAGGAGGAGGTGCAGAAGCTGCTAAGTGACCTCAATACCTAAAAGGTGAGGGGTTCGAACATCTCCCCATGGGTCTTAGAGAAGGGGCAGAGATGCTGTGCGTGCCACTAACCACAATTTTCAATACATCCCTTGAAACTGGGCAACTACCCGAGGTATGGAAGACAGCAAATGTACTCCCCATTTTTAAGAAAGGAGACAGAAATGAGGCACTAAACTACAGACCAGTGTCTCTGATGTGTATAGTAAGCAAAGTCATGGAGATTATCAGAAGGAGAGTGGTGGAGCACCTGGAACAGAACAAGATCATAAACGATAACCAGCACGGATTCATGGAAGGGAAATTCTGTGTCACACAAACCTTCTGGAGTTTTATGACAAGGTAACAGAAGTAAGACACGAGAGAGAGGGGTGGGTTGACTTCATTTTTCTGGACTGCAGGAAGGCCTTCAACACAGCTCCTCATAAGTGATTAGTGCAGAAGCTGGAGGATCAGGCACGTATAACAGGAAGGGCACTTGACAGGGAGGCAACAAGAAGTCAAGGTAAAAGCTGAGGTATCATAGTGGGCACCTGTGATGAGCAGGGTCCCACAGGGGTCAGTCCTAAGACCAGTGCTATTTTTGATATATGTGAATGACATGATGGAAGGGATAGACTCTGAAGTGTCCCTGTTCACAGATGATGTGAAGTTAATGAAAAAGATTAAATCAGATGAGGATCAGGCAGGACTACAGAGAGACCTGGACAGACTGGACACGTGGTCCAGCAACTGGCTTCTCGAATTCAACCCTGCCAAATGCCAAGTCACAAAGATTGGGGATGGGCAAAGAAACCGTAGACAGAGTATAGGCTAGGTGGACAAAGACTGCAAACCTCACTCAAGGAGAAAGATCTTGGGGTGACCATAACACCGAGCACGTCTCCAGAGGTACACATCAACCAGATAACTGCTGCAGCATATGGGAGCCTGGCAAACCTGAGAATAGCGTTCCAATACCTTAGTAAGGAATCATTCAAGACACTGTACACTGTGTACGTCAGGCCCATACTGGAATATGCAGCACCAGTTTGGAACCCACAATTGGTTGAGCAGGTCTCTCAGTAGTACCAGTTACCAGTAACCAGTTATCTCTCTCTGCTCTCTCAGACTGACCCACCAGTGCCTAGCGTGTGAGCGGCGTTCAAAAATATGCTATGGTCAGCAGCAACGTGAATAACAGTCAGTGATTCACACAGACGGTTGGTAGTCATCTACTGGTAACTGGTACTACTGAGACGTCAAGAAATTAGAGAAAGTACAAAGGTTTGCAACAAGGCTAGTTCCGGAGCTCAGGGGAATGTCCTACGAAGAAAGGTTGAGGGAAATCGGACTGATGACACTGGAGGACAGGAGAGTCGGGGGAGACATGATAACAACGTACAAAATACTGCATGGAATAGACAAGGTGGACAGAGACAGGATGTTCCAGAGAGGGGACACAGAAACAAGGGGTCACAATTGGAAGCTGAAGACTCAGACGAGTCACAGGGATGTTAGGAAGTACTTCTTCAGTCACAGAGTGGCCGGGAAGTGGAATAGCCTAGCAAGTGATATAGTGGAGGCAGGAACCATACATAGCTTTAAGACGAGGTATGACAAAGCTCAGGAAGCAGAGAGAGGACCTAGTAGCGATCAGTGAAGAGACGGGGCCAGGAGCTGAGTCTCGATCCCTGCAACCACAATTAGGCGAGTACAAGTAATTAAATTTACCTTGTCCCCATGCCTCAAACTGAGGTGGCATATTGAAAATGAATGCCTTTCCCTCACATAAAAAGTTACCAGTCCTGACAATTTACAAGCCAGTATCTTTAACATGTATATTATAAAAAATTTAGGGAAACTTTTAAGTTAAAGGATATTGGAGTATCTGGTGAGATTCTTAAGAGTAAACCAGACTGTGATGGATATGTGAACCAGCAGCAACAGCCTGGTTGACCAAGCAATCACCAAACAAGCCTGGCCCAAGGCTGGGCTCCAGTAGATAAAAAATCACAACTTATCAAAGATATAACAAAGTTATAGGAGATCTTGTCTTATGAACTTGCTGGAGTTTTATAAGCTAAAATGATACAATGTGAGAGACTGATACCTGGAGTTTACCTGGAGAGAGTTCCGGGGGTCAACGCCCCCGTGGCCTGGTCTGTGACCAGGCCGCTGAATTGAACTGAACTGAAAAAAAAAAAAAGGCAACAGTATTGCATCAGAGATTAGTCCAGAAATTCAAAATGACAGAAATGAAGGGTAGCACTTTTGTGAAGAATGGAGTACCTAATCAGTGGGAGAGAGTAACAGTAAGGCTAGGCAAGTAATGAATGGGATCCTGCAAAGATGAGCACTAGGGATTCTATTGTTAATAACAGAGTACTACATATGTAAATGACCTACCAGAAGGTAGGAAGTCTTTTGTGTCTGTTTGCTGAAAATGTAAAAATAATGAGAAATATAGGAAAAGGAGAGGAAAGCAACAAGCTGCAGGAAGATCTGGAAAGGCAACAGATAAGGTTCAGCAAGCAGCTGATGGATCTTCAGTCCAAACAAATACAAGTAACACAGACTGAAGTACAGCGTAGGAGGGCAGAGGATGTAAACATCAAAGTAAAAGGACCTGGAGGTAAGCATGCTGCTAGAGATACATATACACTGGATAACCTCAGTGGCATGCACTAAACTAGAAAATATCAATACAGCATTCAAGAACCCGAGTAAAGAATCCTTTAAAGCTTTGTACAAGACATAGGCCAATCATGGACTACATAATTTCAGTATGAAGTCTACTTGATCAAGCACATGTAGTAGTCTGAAAATGTCTTAAGGTTTGCAATGAGACTATTTCCAGAACTGAGAGGTCTGCAATGAGGGTGCAGTAACAACCTGACTGCCATAGCAGAGGGAATCATCATTATCAAGATAAGTGCTAAATGAAGAATTAGGAGAGACATTATAGAGTACAAAAAAAAAATAAGAGGAAGCCACAGGGATGTTTTGACATACTTCCTTGATCTTAGAGTGTTTGAAAGGTAGAGTTAAATGAGGAAGTGGTGAAGGCAAGCTCAATACACAGCTTCAAGAATAGATATGATAAGGTCCCCAAAAACCAGAAATCTATAATACTGATCAAAGTTGTCTAGGATGCAGGACCAGGAGTAAAGTCTGCACCCCCTTCATACAGAATTCAGTGAACACCTACAATAACTGTTATTCACTGTCAGATGACTAAGCTCTTCATAAAGTCTTATTACCTGATCTTTTATGGTCAATTTTCATCTAATGTGACAATGCATCAGCTACAATTCTGCCTTGGAACTTACTCAGAATCCAAGTTTATTATGTTAAGGAACTGAGACATTTACATGTACAAAGCCTAACTTTACAGGGATCCATCATGTGCATTAGATGCATCAGCCACGAAGCATAGTTTATCTGATTACCTTCTTACCCTAGCATAGCCATTACTAGCTCTTCCTTAGTTTTGCTTTCTATTATCCTTTATCTTATATGGAAAACATACAAATTTTCCTTGTTGGCACAGTTGACAGTGGAAGGTGGGTATGATGGTAGTGGACAGGGGGGATGGTGGTAGTGGAGGGTGGTGGTGGTGGCAGTGGAGGGTGGTGGTAGTGGATAGTGGGGGTGGTGGTAGTGGATAGTGGGGGTGGTGGTAGTGGATAGTGGGGGTGGTGGTAGTGGATAGTGGGGGTGGTGGTAGTGGAGGATGGTGGTAATAGAGGGTGGGGATGGTCGTAGTGGAGGGTGGTGGTAATGGAGGGTGGGTATGGCAGTAGTGGACAGGGGGGGGTAGTGGATGGTGGGGGTGGTGGTAGTGGATAGTGGGGGTGGTGGTAGTGGAGGATGGTGGTAATAGAGGGTGGGGATGGTAGTAGTGGAGGGTGGTGGTAATGGAGGGTGGGTATGGCAGTAGTGGACAGGGGGGGGGGGTAGTGGATGGTGGGGGGGGTGGTTGTGGTGGGTGGTGGTAGTGGATAGTGGGGGTGGTGGTAGTGGAGGGTGGTGGTAATGGAGGGTGGGTATGGTGGTAGTGGACAGGAGGGGTGGTGGTAGTGGATGGTGGGGGTGGTGGTACTGGATAATGGGGGTGGTGGTGGTAGAGGGTGGGGGTGGTGGTAGTGGAGGGTGGTGGTAATAGAGGGTGGGGATGGTGGTAGTGGAGGGTGGTGGTAATGGAGGGTGAGGATGGTGGTAGTGGACAGGGGTGGTGGTGGTAGTGGATGGTGGTTGTGGAGGGTGGTGGTAATGGAAGGTGGGTATGGTGGTAGTGGAGGGTGGGGGTGGTGGTAATAGAGGGTGGGGATGGTGGTAGTGGGAGGGTGGGTATGGTGGTAGTGGACAGGGGTGGTGGTCGTAGTGGATGGTGAGGGTGGTGGTAGTGGAGGGTGGTGGTAGTGGATAGTGGGGGTGGTGGTAGTGGAGGGTGGTGGTAATAGAGGGTGGGGATGGTGGTAGTGGAGGGTGGTGGTAGTGAAGGGTGGTGGTAATGGAGGGTGGGTATGGTGGTAGTGGACAGGGGGGGGTGGTGGTAGTGGAGGGTGGTGGTAATGGAAGGTGGGTATGGTGGTAGTGGAGGGTGGAGGTGGTGGTAATGGAGGGTGGAGGTGGTGGTAATGGAGGGTGGAGGTGGTGGTAATGGAGGGTGGGGGTGGTGGTAATGGAGGGTGGGGGTGGTGGTAATGGAGGGTGGTGGTGGTGGTAATGGAGGGTGGGGGTGGTGGTAATGGAGGGTGGAGAAGGTGGTAGTGGAGGGTGGTGGTAGCAGGGGGTGGGGGTAGTGTGGGGTGGGGGTAATGGAGGGTGGGGGTGGTGGTAGTGGAGGGTGGTGGTAATGGAGAGTGGGGATGGTGGTAGTGGGGGGGTAGTGGATGGTGGGGGTGGTGGTAGCAGGGGGTGGGGGTGGTGGTAGCAGAGGGTGGGGGTGGTAATGGAGGGTGGAGGTGGTGGTAATGGAGGGTGGGGGTGGTGGTAATGGAGGGTGGAGGTGGTGGTAATGGAGGGTGGAGGTGGTGGTAATGGAGGGTGGGGGTGGTGGTAATGGAGGGTGGGGGTGGTGGTAATGGAGGGTGGAGAAGGTGGTAGTGGAGGGTGGTGGTAGCAGGGGGTGGGGGTAGTGTGGGGTGGGGGTAATGGAGGGTGGGGGTGGTGGTAGTGGAGGGTGGTGGTAATGGAGAGTGGGGATGGTGGTAGTGGGGGGGGGGTAGTGGATGGTGGGGGGGGGTAGTGGATGGTGGTAGCAGAGGGTGGGGGTGGTAATGGAGGGTGGTGGTGGTGGTATTGGCGGGTGGGGGTGGTGGTAGTGGAGGGTAGTGGTAATGGAGAGTGGGGATGGTGGTAGCGGAGGGTGGTGGTAGTGGAGGGTGGTGGTAATGGATGGTGGGGGTGGTGGTAGCAGGGGGTGGGGGTAGTGGGGGTGGGGGGGTGGTAATGGAAGGTGGAGGTGGTGGTAATGGAAGGTGGGGGTGGTGGTAGTGGAGGGTGGTGGTAGTGGATGGTGGGGGTGGTGGTAGTGTGGGGGTGGGGGTGGTGGCAGTGGGGGTGGTGGTAGTGGGGGTGGGGGGGGGGGGTAGTGGGTGGGGGTGGTGGTTGTGGGGGGTAATGGAGGGTGGAGGTGGTGGTAATGGAGGGTGGGGGTGGTGGTAATGGAGGGTGGGGGTGGTGGTAGTGGAGGGTGGGGGTGGTGGTAGTGGAGGGTGGTAGTAGTGGATGGTGGGGGTGGTGGTAATGGAGGGTGGAGGTGGTGGTAATGGAGGGTGGGGGTGGTGGTACTGGAGGGTGTTGGTGGTGGTAGTGGAGGGTGGTGGTAATGGAGGGTGGGGATGGTGGTAGTGGAGGGTGGTAGTAGTGGATGGTGGACGTGGTGGTAGTGGGGGTGGTATGGTGGTAGTGGGGGGTGGTGGTAATGGAGGGTGGAGGTGGTAGTAATGGAGGGTGGGGGTGGTGGTAATGGAGGGTGGGGGTGGTGGTAGTGGAGGATGGGGATGGTGGTAGTGGAGGGTGGGGATGGTGGTAGTGGAGGGTGGGGGTGGTGGTAGTGGAGGGTGGGGGTGGCGGTAGTGGAGGGTGGGGGTGGCGGTAGTGGAGGGTGGGGGTGGCGGTAGTGGAGGGTGGGGGTGGCGGTAGTGGAGGGTGGGGGTGGCGGTAGTGGAGGGTGGGGGTGGCGGTAGTGGAGGGTGGGGGTGGTGGTAGTGGAGGGTGGGGGTTGCGGTAGTGGAGGGTGGGGGTGGTGGGTGGAGGCTGAGGGTAGTGGTACTGGAGGTTGAGGATGGTTGTAGTGGAGGGTGGTGGTAATGAAGGGTGGTAGTAGAGGGCGGTGGTAGTGGAGGGTGGTAGTGGAGGGTGGTAGTGGAGGGTGGTAGTGGAGAGTGGTAGTGGAGGGTGGTAGTGGAGGGTGGGGATAGTGGTAGGGAGAGGGTAGTGATTGGGGGAAAGTAGAGGGGGATGGGTAGAAAGAGATAGGAAGATAAATACAAGAATACAGTAGGTGTGTCTCATGAACACAGTCTATGATTTCAAGTAATGGGTGAGCTTCAAACTTATCAGGAATTCACTAGTGTCACATCAACTACTAAGTTGAGAGATACAATCTTCTTTCCAGGTTGTGTCAACAGGTGACTAACTGCATCACCAACTACAGATTTTTACAGCATTTCTCTCACCCCAAAAATATTTATGATCATATCTTCCTCTTGGCCCCTAAATCAATGCATAAGAAGAACCATAATAAATTATTGCAATTTTCTTAAGGTATAGGTGAACTCTGAACCCCTGATCGAACATTGACAAGTTCCAGGCAGTCGCCCTAAATTTTTTTTTAACAGGTCGGCCGTTTCCCAACAAGGCAAGGTGACCCAAAAACAAAGAAAAAACTTTCATCATCATTCAACACTTTCATCATCACTCATACATAATCACTGTCTTTGCAGAGGCACTCAGATATGACAGTTTAGACGTCCCTCCAAACTGCAAATATCCTAAGCCTCTCCTTAAAAGTGCAGGCATTGTACTTCCCATTTCCAGGACTCAAGTCCAGATAACCAGCTTCCCTGAATCCCTTCACAAAATATTATCCTCCTCACACTCCAACAGCTTGTCAGGTCCCAAAAACCATTCATCTCCATTCACTCCTATCTAACACACTCACGCATGCTTGCTGGAAGTCCAAGCCCTAGCCCACAAAACCTCCTTTGCCCCCTCCCTCCAACCTTTTTGGGGATGACACCTACCTTGCCTTCCTTCCCCTACAGATTTATAAGCTCTCTAAGTCATTCTACTTTGTTCAATTCTCTCTAAATGATCAAACCACCTCAGCACTCTGGCTAATACTTTTATTAACCCCATGCCTCTTCCTAATTTCCACACTATGAATTCTATGCATAAAATTTACACCACACATTGCCTTTAGACACGACATCTCCACTGCCTCCAGCCGTCTCATCGCTGCAGCATTTACAACCCAAGCTTCACACCCATATAAGAGTGTTGGTACCACTATACTCTGAAACATTCCCTTCTTTGCCTCCATGGATAACGTTCTTTGTCACCACAGATACCTCAATGCACCACTCACCTTTTATCCTTCATCAATTCTATGGTTTAACTCATCCCTTATAAACCCATCCACTGACAAGTCAACTCCCAAATATCTGAAAACATTCACTTCTTCCATACTCCCTCCCTCCAATGTGATATTCAGTTTTTCTTTATCTAAATCATTTGATACCCTCATCACCTTACTCTTGTCTATATTCACTTTCAACTTTCTACCTTTACACACCCTCCCAAACTCTTCCATTAACCTTTGCAACTTTTCTTAAGAATCCCCCAAAAGCACAATATCATCAGCAGAAAGTAACTGTCTCAACTCTCATTTCGTATTTGATTTCCCATAATTTAATCCCACCCCTCTCCCCATCACTCTAGCATTTACTTCTTTTACAACCACATTTATAAATATGTTAAACAACCATGGAGACATTAGATATCCCTGTCTAAGACCTACTTTTACTGAGAAGTAATTTCCCTCTCTCCTATACACCCTAACCTGAGCCTCACTATCCTCATACAAACTCTTTACAGCATTAAGTAACTTACTACCTATTCCATACACTTGCAACATCTGACACATTGCTCCCCTATCCACTCTATCATATGCCTTTTCTAAATCCATAAAAGCAATGAAAATTTATCTACCTTCATCTAAATACTGTTCACATATATGCTTCAATGTGAACACCTGATCCACATATCCCCTACCCATTTTAAAGCCTCCTTGCTCATCTGCAATCCTGCTCTCTGTCATACCTCTTATTCTTTCAATAATAACCCTACCATACACTCTGCCTGATATACTCAGTAAACTTCTTTCTTTCAACACACCGGCCGTATCCCATCAAGGCGGGGTGGCCCAAAAGAAAAAACAAAAGTTTCTCCTTTTATATTTAGTAATATATACAGGAGAAGGGGGTTACTAGCCCCTTGCTCCTGGCATTTTAGTCACCTCTTACAACACGCATGGCTTACAGACGAACAATTCTGTTCCATTTCCCCATGGAGGTAAGAGGAAATAAACAAGAACAAGAACTAGTAAGAAAATAGAAGAAAACCCAGAGGGGTGTGTATATATATGCTTGTACATGTATGTGTAGTGTGACCTAAGTATAAGTAGAAGTATCAAGAAGTACCTGAAACCTTGCATGTTTATGAGACAGAAAAATGGACACCAGCAATCCTACCATCACGTAAAACAATTACAGGCTTTCGTTTTACACTCACTTGGCAGGACGGTAGAACCTCCCTGGGTGGTTGCTGTCTACCAACCTACTACCATACTCAGTAAACTTATTCCCCTATAATTTTTTACACACCCTTCATAGGTACTAGGTTGGTAGACAGCAACCACCCAGGGAGGTACTACCATCCTGCCAAGTGAGTGTACAACGAAAGCCTGTAATTGTTTTACATGATGGTAGGATTGCTGGTGTCCATTTTTCTGTCTCATAAACATGCAAGGTTTCAGGTACGTCTTGCTACTTCTACTTACATTTAGGTCACACTATACAAGTGTATATATAAACACCCCTCTGGGTTTTCTTTCATTTTCTTACTAGTCCTGGTTCTTGTTTATTTCCTTTTATCTCCATGGGGAAGTAGAACAGAATTCTTCCTCTGTAAGCCATGTGTGTCCTAAGAGGCGACTAAAATGCCAGGAACAAGGGGCTAGTAACCCCTTCTCCTGCATACATTAATCCTTAAACTGTCCAATCAGATCTACATTCATATGCGTAATGCTCCAAAAGTAGATCTACTTTTTTTTACATATTTTCAAATATAACAAAAAAAAAAAAAAAAAAAAAAAAAAAAAAAGAAACGTGGATCAAAGTTTTTTTTACACGTTTTCAAACATTAAAAAAAAACAAAAAAAAAAAAGATCTATTTTTTTACATACTATACTTTCAAATGTTGAAAAAACGTAGATCAACGTTTGGACAGTTTAAGGGTTAATAGAGTTAAAAAAAGAGAAACTTTTGTTTTTCTTTTCAGGCCACCCTGCTTCGGTGGGATACGGCCAGTTTGTTGAAAGAAGAATTTTTAAAATCTCTTTTGTCCCCATTCCCTTTATATAAAGGAATTATACACACACACTGCCAATTCCTAGCCTAGGTACCTTTCCCTCTTTCATACATTTATTAAACAAAAATACCAACCACTCCAATACGATATCTTCCCCTGCTCTTAACATCTCTGTCATGATCCCATCAGTTCCAGCTGCTTTACCCTCTTTCATTCTACGTAATGCCTCACGCACCTCCCCCACACTCACATCCTGCTCTTCTTCATTCCTAAAAGATGTTATACCTCAACAGTCAGTGCATGAAATTACTGCCTCCTTTTATTCATCAACATTTAAAAGTTCCTCAAAATATTCCTGCCATCTACCCAATACCTCCAGCTCCCCATCTACTAAATCCCCTACTCTGTTTTTAACTGACAAATCCATTTGTTCTCTAGGCTTTCTTAACTTGTTTATTCCACTCCAATTTTTTTTTTTCAACAAGTCGGTCATCTCCCACCGAGGCAGGGTGACCCAAAAAAGAAAGAAAATCCCCAAAAAGAAAATACTTTCATCATTATTCAACACTTTCACCACACTCACACATTATCACTGTTTTTGCAGAGGTGCTCAGAATACAACAGTTTAGAAGCATACACATATAAAGATACACAACATATCCCTCCAAACTGCCAATATCCCAAACCCCTCCTTTAAAGTGCAGGCATTGTACTTCCCATTTCCAGGACTCAAGTCCGTCTATATGAAAATAACCGGTTTCCCTGAATCCCTTCACTAAATATTACCCTGCTCACACTCCAACAGATCGTCAGGTCCCAAGTACCATTCGTCTCCATTCACTCCTATCTAACACACTCACGCACGCTTGCTGTAAGTCCAAGCCCCTGGCCCACAAAACCTCCTTTACCCCCTCTCTCCAACCCTTTCGAGGACGACCCCTACCCCTCCTTCCTTCCCCTATAGATTTATATGCTTTCCATGTCATTCTACTTTGATCCAATCTCTCTAAATGACCAAACCACCTCAACAACCCCTCTTCTGCCCTCTGACTAATTCTTTTATAAACTCCACACCTTTTCCTAATTTCCACACTCTGAATTTTCTGCATAATATTTACACCACACATTGCACTTAAACAGGACATCTCCACTGCCTCCAACCGTCTCCTCGCTGCTGCATTTACCACCCAAGCTTCACACCCATATAAGAGTGTTGGTACTACTATACTTTCATACATTCCCTTCTTTGCCTCCATAGATAACGTTTTTTGACTCCACATATACCTCAACGCACCACTCATCTTTTTTCCCTCATCAATTCTATGATTAACCTCATCCTTCATAAATCCATCCGCCGACACGTCAAATCCCAAGTATCTGAAAACATTCACTTCTTCCATACTCCTCCTCCCCAATTTGATATCCAATTTTTCTTTATCTAAATCATTTGATACCCTCATCACCTTACTCTTTTCTATGTTCACTTTCAACTTTCTACCTTTACACACATTCCCAAACTCATCCACTAACCTTTGAAATTTTTCTTTAGAGTCTCCCATAAGCACAGTATCATCAGCAAAAAGTAACTGTGTCAATTCCCATTTTGAATTTGATTCCCCAAAATTTAATCCCACCCCTCTCCCGAACACCCTAGCATTTACTTCCTTTACAACCCCATCCATAAATATATTAAACAACCATGGTGACATTACACATCCCTGTCTAAGACCTACTTTTACCTGGAAGTAGTCTCCCTCTCTTCTACACACCCTAACCTGAGCCTCACTAGCCTCATAACTCTTTACAGCATTTAATAACTTACCACCTATTCCATATACAGTGGACCCCCGGTTAACGATATTTTTTCACTCCAGAAGTATGTTCAGGTGCCAGTACTGACCGAATTTGTTCCCATAAGAAATATTGTGAAGTAGATTAGTCCATTTCAGACCCCCAAACATACACATACAAACGCACTTACATAAATACACTTACATAATTGGTCACATTCGGAGGTAATCGTTATGCTGGGGTCCACTGTACTTGCAACATCTGCCACATTGCTCCTCTATCTACTATCATATGCCTTTTCTAAATCCATAAATGCAATAAAAACTTTCCTACCTTTATGTAAATACTGTTCACATATATGCTTCAATGTAAACACTTGATCTACACATCCCCTACCCACTCTGAAACCTCCTTGCTCATCCGCAATCCTACATTCTGTCTTACCTCTAATTCTTTCAATTATAACCCTACCGTACACTTTTCCTGGTATACTCAGTAAACTTATTCCTCTATAATTTTTACAGTCTCTTTTGTCCCCTTTCCCTTTATATAAAGGGACTATACATGCTCTCCGCCAATCCCTAGGTACCTTCCCCTCTTTCATACATTTATTAAACAAAAGTACCAACCACTCCAACACTATATCCCCCCCTGCTTTTAACATTTCTGTCATGATCCCATCAGTTCCAGCTGCTTTACCCACTTTCATTCTACGTAATGCCTCACGTACCTCCCCCACACTTACATTCTGCTCTTCTTCACTCCTAAAAGATGGTATACCTCCCTGACCAGTGCATGAAATTACTGCCTCTCTTTCTTCCTTACCATTTAAAAGTTCCTCAAAACATTCTTGCCATCTACCTAATACCTCCATCTCCCCATCTACTAACTCCCCTACTCTGTTTTTAACTGACAAATCCATATTTTCCCTAGGCTTTCTTAACTTGTTTAACTCACTCCAAAATTTTTTCTTATTTTCATTAAAATTTCTTGACAGTGCCTCTCCCACTCTATCATCTGCTCTCCTTTTGCACTCTCTCACCACTCTCTTTACCTTTCTTTTACTCTCCATATACTCTGCTCTTCTTATAACATTTCTGCTTTGTAAAAACCTCTCATAAGCTACCTTTTTCTCTTTTATCACACCCTTTACTTCATCATTCCACCAATCACTCCTCTTTCCTCCTGCCCCCACCCTCCTATAACCACAAACTTCTGCCCCACATTCTAATACTGCATTTTTAAAACTATTCCAACCCTCTTCAACCCCCCCACTACTCATCTTTGCACTAGCCCACCTTTCTGCCAATAGTCGCTTATATCTCACCCGAACTTCCTCTTCCCTTAGTTTATACACTTTCACCTCCCTCTTACTTGTTGTTGCCACCTTCCTCTTTTCCCATCTACCTCTTACTCTAACTGTAGCTACAACTAAATAATGATCCTATATATCAGTTGCCCCTCTATAAACATGTACATCCTGGAGCCTACCCATCAACCTTTTCTTGACTGCTTCTCCCACTCTTATCATTTGCTCTCTTCCTGTACTCTCTTCACCTTTCTTTTGCTCTCCATATGCTCTGCCCTTCTTATATCACTTCTGCTTTGTAAAAACCTCTCATAAGCTACCTTTTTCTCTTTTATTGCAACCTTTACCTCATCATTCCACCAATCACTCCTTTCCTCCTGCACCCACCCTTCAATAGCCACAAACTTCTGCACCATATTCTAATACTACATTCTTAAAAGTATCCCATCCTTCTTCAACCTTTTCCCCCACTACCCATGCTTGCACTAGCCCACCTTTCTGCCAATAGCTGCTTATATCTCATCCTAACTTCCTCCTCACTTAGTTTATAAGCATTCACCTCTCACTCACTCACTGTTGCCACTTTCCCCTGGTCTCATCTACCTCTTACTCTAACTGTAGCTACAACAAGATAATGCTCCGATATATCCGTTGCTCCTCTATAAACATGTACATCCTGAAGCCTACCCACCAACTTTTTATCCACCAATACATAATCTAAAACTACTTTCAATACGTGCTATATCATATCTTGTATACAGTGGACTCTCAGTTATCGGCCATTCTGCTTATCGGCCAACTCGATTATTGGCCAGTTTTTTGGCTTCCGGTTATCAGCCGTTATTTCGCTTATCAGTCGTATGGGACACATCAACCCACCGCCACCGGCAGCCTGCGGGTCAGTCTGACTGTGTCTCTGGGTGAGTGCGGAAGCTTCTGCTCATAATCCATTGTTTTTGGTGGTTAATTATTAATGCAATTGCAAAATAAGTAACCATGGCCGCCAAAGAAAGTTCCTAGTAAAATTCTTTTGGTAAAGAAAGTGAGAAACACAATGGAATTTAAGAAAGAAATTGTAGCAAAGTACAAGAGTGGTAGTGGTAGAGGATGGTAGTGATGGTGGTAGAGGATGGTAGTGGTTGTGAAGGTGGTAGTGGTTGTGAGGGTGGTAGTGGTTGCGATGTTGGTAGAGGGTGGTAGTGATGTTGGTAGAGGGTGGTAGTGATTTTGGTAGAAGATGGTAGTAATGGCAGTAGAGGGTGATAGTGATAGTGGTTGTGATGGTGGGAGAGTGGTAGTGATGGTGGTAGAGGGTGGTAGTGATGGTAGTGGTAGTGATGGTGGTAGTGATTGTGATGGTGGGAGAGTGGTAGTGATAGTGGTAGAGTGGTAACGGTTGAGAGGGTGGCAATGGTTGAGAGGGTGGTAGTGATTGTGACGGTGGTAGAGGGTGGTGGTGGTAGTGGTAGAGTGGTAGTGATGGTGGTAGAGGGTGGTAGTGGTGGTGGTAGAGGGTGGTAGTGGTGGTGTGTTATATCTTCGAAATTGGTCATCCTGTGTTATTTAACTATTGTAAGAGAATATGTTCATCACTTAACCCTTTGACTGTTGCGGCCGTATATATACGTCTTACGAGGTACCGTGTTTGACGTATATATACTCATAAATTCTAGCGGCTTCAAATCAAGCAGGAGAAAGCTGGTAGGCCCACATGTGAGAGAATGGGTCTGTGTGGTCAGTGTGCACCATATAAAAAAAATCCTGGAGCATGCAGCGCATGAGAAAAAAAAAACTCCGACCGTTTTTTTAATTAAAATGCCGACTTTGTGGTCTATTTTCGTATAGTATTTATGGTTGTATTCTCGTTTTCTTGGTCTCATTTGATAGAATGGAAAACATTTTATAGAAATAGAGATGATTTTGATTGATTTTACTATAAAAAGAACCTAGAAATGGAGCTCAAAGTTGGGGAAATGTTTGATTTTTGCTAATGTTCAAAAGTAAACAAATGATGCCATTGTCCAATAAATGTCCAACTAGCCATTCTAATATGCAGTCATGAATGGGTTGATGTTATTTATATAATTATTACAGTATTGCAGTAGTCTGCATAATAGTAAGTCTTCTATTTTTTGTTTGAATAAAAATTCAAAATAGAAAGCAAGAGTAATATTAGAGGGGCCTGGAGACATGACTGATGAGCAAAGAAAATGTTATTTTAGAGCCAGGAATGTCTGCATTGTTCATTCTGGACCTCATTTTGAAATTGTCATATTTTTTAGTTTTCGTGAAATTGGCCAAATTGCAAATTTCTGACCACATTATTAGGTAGTTGAAATCGGTAAATGGGCAGTTTTGTGTACTCAATCGATAGAAAAAATGGAGTTCTAAAGAAATAGCTATGAGTTTGGGCGACTGGAATAATGGAATTAGCTGAAAATAGGGCTCAAAGTGGGCGAAATCGCCGATTTGTAAACAGCGCCGAGGTCGCTAACTTCGCGAGAGCATAATTCTGTCAGTTTTCCATCAAATTTCGTTTTTTTGGTGTCATTACAATCGGAAAAAGATTCTCTATCATTTCATAAGAAAAACTAATATTTTTTTTTGAAATTTTGCAACACCAGGAGACACCTCAGGATTGGGGGTTGCGACAGTCAAAGGGTTAATATTATAGCGTGAAAGTCCCCGTTTATAGTTAAAATAGAGACTTTCGGCGTTATATTATCTGTTAATATATGAAAAATACCATGGTATTATCACTATTTTGTTATTATCACTATTTTGTTATTATCATCACTATTATTTTATTATTATTGTTAGGTAGGATTTCTTGTGTATATAGAGTTTAAGTCTCGGAGCCATCCGGTGAATTGTTCAATTGTTTATGTCCGGCTGGCTGACGTTTGGGTCAGCTGATCCAACCTGACGACGCATCAACAGACTGGCAAGTAGTCAGTCTGCTTCCTGCTCTAGCCCTGACAACTGATCGTATATTGGCTCTTATGGTGTACAGTTTGAATGGTTTTGAGAATTGGACTCTAGAGCTGACTCAATTTGTTCCTCATTGCTCTGAAAGATTCTTTTGATATTTATATTCTTGGTCAGTTCAGTAATCCATAGAGATACTTTACGGCCAGATTCAAAGGTCTTGTTAAATCTTGTACCTTTTGTATTTTGAGTTTACAGTCTTGTTAAGACAAAGACGTAAATGTTAATGAAGACTTAATTTTTTTTTTTTTTTTCAACAAGTCGGTCGTCTCCCACCGAGGTAGGGTGACCCAAAAAAGAAAGAAAATCCCCAAAAAGAAAATACTTTCATCATCATTCAACACTTTCACCACACTCACACATTATCACTGCTTTTGCAGAGGTGCTCAGAATACAACAGTTTAGAAGCATACACGTATAAAGATACACAACTTATCCCTCCAAACTGCCAATATCCCAAACCCCTCCTTTAAAGTGCAGGCATTGTACTTCCCATTTCCAGGACTCAAGTCCGACTATATGAAAATAACCGGTTTCCCTGAATCCCTTCACTAAATATTACCCTGCTCACACTCCAACAGATCGTCAGGTCCCAAGTATCATTCGTCTCCATTCACTCCTATCTAACACGCTCATGCACGCTTGCTGGAAGTCCAAGCCCCTCGCCCACAAAATCTCCTTTACCCCCTCTTTCCAACCCTTTCGAGGATGACCCCTACCCCTCTTTCCTTCCCCTATAGATTTATATGCTTTCCATGTCATTCTACTTTGATCCATTCTCTCTAAATGACCAAACCACCTCAACAACCCCTCTTCTGCCCTCTGACTAATGCTTTTATTAACTCCATACCTTCTCCTAATTTCCACACTCCGAATTTTCTGCATAATATTTACACCACACATTGCCCTTAGACAGGACATCTCCACTGCCTCCAACCGTCTCCTCGCTGCTGCATTTACCACCCAAGCTTCACATCCATATAAGAGTGTTGGTACTACTATACTTTCATACATTCCCTTCTTTGTCTCCATAGATAACGTTTTTTGACTCCACATATACCTCAACGCACCACTCACCTTTTTTCCCTCATCAATTCTATGATTAACCTCATCCTTCATAAATCCATCCGCCGACACGTCAACTCCCAAGTATCTGAAAACATTCACTTCTTCCATACTCCTCCTCCCCAATTTGATATCCAATTTTTCTTTATCTAAATCATTTGATACCCTCATCACCTTACTCTTTTCTATGTTCACTTTCAACTTTCTACCTTTACACACATTCTCAAACTCATCCACTAACCTTTGCAATTTTTCTTTAGAATCTCCCATAAGCACAGTATCATCAGCAAAAAGTAACTGTGTCAATTCCCATTTTGAATTTGATTCCCCATAATTTAATCCCACCCCTCTCCCGAACACCCTAGCATTTACTTTTACAACCCCATCTATAAATATATTAAACAACCATGGTGACATTACACATCCCTGTCTAAGACCTACTTTTACCGGGAAGTATTCTCCCTCTCTTCTACACACCCTAACCTGAGCCTCACTATCCTCATAAAAGCTCTTTACAGCATTTAGTAACTTACCACCTATTCCATATACTTGCAACATCTGCTACATTGCTCCTCTATCCACTCTATCATATGCCTTTTCTAAATCCATAAATGCAATAAAAACTTCCCTACCTTTATCTAAATACTGTTCACATATATGCTTCAATGTAAATACTTGATCTACACATCCCCTACCCACTCTGAAGCCTCCTTGCTCGTCCGCAATTCTACATTCTGTCTTACCTCTAATTCTTTCAATTATAACCCTACCGTATACTTTTCCTGGTATACTCAGTAAACTTATTCCTCTATAATTTTTACAATCTCTTTTGTCCCCTTTCCCTTTATATAAAGGGACTATACATGCTCTCCGCCAATCCCTAGGTACCTTCCCCTCTTTCATACATTTATTAAACAAAAGTACCAACCACTCCAACACTATATCCCCCCCTGCTTTTAACATTTCTGTCATGATCCCATCAGTTCCAGCTGCTTTACCCCCTTTCATTCTACGTAATGCCTCACGTACCTCCACCACACTTACATT